>NW_024467222.1:379345-396519 GCF_000292625.1 Dacryopinax primogenitus | reverse complement strand
AAGTCCTCGCACCGTAGACATAATGAAGATCCCATACCTTCCTTCTGCGCATGGGGAGCTGGCTTGCGTTAATTCTTCTGATTGTTCTTATTCTTTGACACCACTAATTTCGCCGTCCTCCCCGTGTTATACCTTTGAATGATTTTGATTCTTCTCGTTCCTTGACTCTGATTTCGTCGTCCTGCCCGCATTGTACCTCTTGTTGATGATTTTGATTCTTGTCGCTCGTTGACTCTGATTTCCTTGTTCTCCCACGTTGCACCGCTTTTTAATGATTTTGATTCGTCTCATTCCTTGATACTAATCCCCCCCCCCGGGCGTACCTCTTCGTCATCTTAGAGTGGGCATATGCGGCCTACCCTAGATCCACTTTCGTGTTCCGGCATCATTGAGATTCCCCATGCTCTCAACTATATATGTACAAGTTTGCTTTTGTATCGCATTTGTAGCTGTCCTTATCGTTCCAAAATCCATGAAATAACCCATATTGTGCCCATACTCTAGATCTGAGAAGATGTTACATCACGGAAGCACACCACAAGGTACAGCCACTTCATCTGTAAAGAACATTAGCTATGGGTAGAAGGGACCTCTGAGACTCACTATTGGGGTCCCATAGTGACTGTGGGCTCTACCTTGATTGGGAAGGCACTACAGTGACTCTGCCTCTGCTATGTGAATGGTATGGAACTCTGGAAGGCATACTAGCTACCTCCATAATGTGAACAAATGCATAAAATTAATAACATGACACAGGAAGGGCATCTCCAAGTCTCATATGAGTGGATTCTCATGGAATTGCATTGCCAAGAGCTGTGGCCTTTCATTGCAGTAGGTGCAAGCAAGCCTCAGGCTGAGTACTAGTAAGGGTCTTGCCCAATTCTGCAGCCCAGGGCTCACCATGACTGGCAGGGAGGTGGTGCCAGGCAGACTCACCATGACATCCCATTCAGTTGGTGCTCTGATTGCCAGACCTTAACTTGGACCATCATGATTGTTCGACATCTGTGGGGTGAGACGGAGTATCCCAACCAACAGCAACAAAACTCATTTGACAGCTTTGAAGCATTCTTGACTGTCAAATATTCCTGGAAGGTCATGACCATGGAGTCAGTTGGGCATCCTTCCACCCTGCCCTCTCACTCATTGTCTCTGCTGGTGATGATTGTCAAACTGGTGGATGAGTGAGACAAAGGCTTGGGAGGTTGACACATGCTGCAGCCACTTCAACAATGTCTGAAGTGATCCTGTCTGCAGGTGAGGACAAAACCATTCACATGTGGGATATGTTGAAGAGGACCATGGTTCAGATGTTCCATAGGGAATGCAATAGGTCCTGGGCCCTGTGTGCACATCCAGAGTTGAATTTGTTTGCAGCTGGTGCATTCATCCATCCATTCCCTCCACTCAAATCCTTACTTCTCATTCAGGTCATGACAATTGTTGGATTGTCTTTTCAAACTTGAGTGTGAGTGCCCTGCATTTGCCTTGCACCATGACACCCTGTATTATATTCGAGACTAATATGTGTGTCAGCACAACTTGACAACTGGATCTGATGTTGGTGTTCTGAGTGTGTGAAAGCTTGGCAACCAGTATATTCAGCTGCATACTTTGAGCTTCAACCCCTGCGGAGTGCACTGTTCTTGTCACTTTGGTGAGCTATAGTTGTTGCCTAATGTACCTTGCCTAATGTTGTATCACAGACCGCAGACAATGGGATCTATGAGTTGGCTACCTTGCCCAAGGATGCCAGTGGAGAACTGAGAGATTCCACCTCTGATGGAAAGCAGGGTTCTGGCTACAGTGCCATTTTTGTTGCTTGCAATCACTTTGCAGTGCTGGACAAGAATGCTGAGACAATTGAGATCTGTGATCTCAATAACACTCTGACCAAGACAATCAAACTGCAAGTACAAATGAGCAAGATTTTCTACAGTGGCACCACAAGTATTTTGCTAAGTTTGCCTACTGCAGTAGTTTTGTTCAACATCTGACAACAGAAGGTTCTGCCCCAGCTGAGCACTCAGGTCATGAAAAACACTGTGTGGAGCTCAGACAGTGCTAATGTTGCTCTGCTTGGCAAGCACAGTGAGTATTTCTAACCATCTGTTCTGTATGTACTGAAACATCTTCCTAGTGATTACTATTGCCAACAAGACCTTGACACAGAGCAGCCTCATTCACAAGACCATTTGCATCAAGTCTGGAGCATGGGACAATAGCAGTGTCTTTATTTACTCCACGTTGAATCACATCAAATATGCTCTACCACAAGGGTTGGTTCAATGAATATGCTTCTGAGACTAATGCTGACACACATATACAGACAATGGCATCATCAAGACACTTGATCAACCAATCTATCTTACTTGGATCAAGGGGAAGATGCTCCACTGTCTGGATTGTTCCACTTGCCCCAGGACCATCGTGATTGACCCCACAGAATATTGCTTCAAGGTGGCACTTCTTCGCCATAACTACGAGGTCCTGCACATTATTTGCACTTCATGGGCCAGAGCATCATCTCTTATCTTCAAAAGAAGGGTTTCTCTGAAATTGCGCTTCACTTTGTTCAAGACAAGAACACATGATTTGAGCTCACTACTGAGTGCAGCAATGTTGATGTTGCCCTAGAGACTGCAGTTGCACTCAACCAGCCCAAGAGCTGGAACAGCCTTGCTCAGCAAATGTTGGAGCAGGGTAACTACAAAATTGTGCAAACTGCCTACCAAACCATTCAGAACTCTGATTGCTTGTCCTTCCTATACATGACAATGGGCACACACAAGAAGCTTGCAAAGATGGCCAAGATCGCCAAGCCTTGTGGCAATCAGATGTTGATGTTCCACAACTCACTCTACCCAGGTGACATTGTCTCTAGGATTAACATCCTTTGAGACATTGGACTGTGTATGCCCCTTTTTCCCATGCAAACACTCAATACTCACTGTTGACAGACCCCCCTTGCTTACATGACCACAGAGACAAACGGTCTTGAAGACATGGCCAATGGCATCCTCCACACAGCTGGTCTTACCAAAGTTGAATTGGATGATGTCTGAGCTTTTGAAATGTCAACCCTCAGGCCACCACCCATCATCTCTGGCGCCAGGCTGCTACAGTGGTAATTCCTCAGTAGTGTGCACAACTTCTTTGAGCATGCCCTCATTGAAGGTTGCCTAGCTGCAGGGGCTCCCTATGTCAACAGCATGGATGCTGCTGCTGCCAACACTGCTCTGGACAAGTGGGAGGGTGACAATGCTGGTCCAGTTGTTGATCAAGGGGACGTTGAGGGCTGGGGCATAGATGAAGCCATTGTTCCTCATGCTGAAGAGGAAGAAGAGGAAGAGCAGGCAGACTTGGCTTATTCTGCACCAGGTATTAGTGAGGCAAATCTCTGGGTCTGCAACTCCCCAGTTGCATCAGACCACATTGCTGCTGGGTCCTTCAATATGGCAATGCAGCTGTTCAATTGCCAAGTCAGCATGGTCAACTTTGAACTGCTCAAGCCTATCTTCTTAGCCATCTATCATTCCTCTTACACATGTCTCACTGTGAATGCTTCAGTGCCACCTATTCAGATATGTCTTTGCCGGCAACCTACTTCTTCCAAGCCCAGCCAGGTGTACCTGACCATATCCCAAACCCTCCAAGCGATCCCCTCTGGTGATCTCCAGAGTGCCTATCGAGCTGTGCACTCCAATGAGCTTCCAGAAGCTGGCAACCTGTTCCATTCCATCCTCCACTCCTTGCTATTTGTGGTCATATCCCCACAGCCAGAGGCAAAGGAGGTAAGCTGTTTTCCATTGTAAAAAGTTTTATCTGCTGATGTCTTCACAGCTCTGTGACATCATTTTGTCATGCAAAGAGTATTTGTTAGGGATCTCTATTGGCCTGGGGGGCCGTCGCCTTGCCCAGGATGAGCCAGATAATGTCCACCAGAGCATAGAACTGGCAGCATACTCCATGAACTGCAAGCTGCAACCTGCCCACCATATGATTGCCATTTGCAACAGAATGACCATGTTCTCACAGGCCCAAAACTTTGCCACCACACTGTGTTTGTCAGGGTGAGGGGATCTTTGCCTCTTGGTATCCTGATATCTCTGTGTCTTGACATCTCTGTGTCTTGGTATCTCTGTGTCTTGGTATCTCCATGTCTTGGTATCTCTGTGTCTCAGTATCTCTGTGTCTTGTCTCTGTGTCTGAGTATCTTGGTATCACTGTGTCTTGGCATCTTGGCATCTCTGTGTCTTCATATCTCACTATCTCTGTGTCTTCATATCTTGGTATCTCCGTGTCTTAGCATCTTAGTATCTCTGTGTCTTAGTATCTTGGTGTCTCTGTGTCTTAGTATCTCAGTATCTTTGTGTCTTCATATCTTGGTATCTTAGTATCTCAGGGCCTTTGTGTCTTGATCTGTTTCCATTAGTATCTTGGGATGATGGGATCATTGCCTCCCAGTATCCTGATATCTATGTGTCTTGGTATCTTGATTCTCAAGATCTTGGGACCTTGTTGGCTTCTCAGGATTGTTGCATCCTGGGGTCTTTCTGTCTTCATATACAATGTATCCTCCTACACTCAGGCATGCCTCCAAAAATCCAATATTCTGGGCCAGGTGGTGTAGTCAATGTTCTCCTGACCATGCTTGTTCAAGCCTAAATACACCTTCCAGAGATTGCATTGTGATGGGCCAGGAGCATAGTTGAGGTATGTTCTCCTGACTGTGCTTGCTTGCAACTGAATACACCTTCCAGAGATTGCAATGTACCGGGGCCAGGAGCATAGTCAAGGTATGTTCTCCTGACTGTGCTTGTTTGAGACTGAATACACCTTCCAGATATTGCAATGTGACAGGCCAGGAGCATAGTTGAGGTATGTTCCTCTGACCATGTGTTTCTTGGTTACAGAACTCCATATATTAGGAGCCTGTCTACAGAGTGTGTCAGGATCTTCCTGACAAGAATGTTTGGATCTCAGTATATTAGGATCCTCTCTACAGGGTATGTCAGGATCCTGCAAAGAGGGTATGTTAGGATCCTGTCTGGAGGGTATGTTAGAATCTCCCTGGCAGGTTAGGATCCTCCTGATAAGAATGTCAGCATCCTCATTGCAGGATATGTTATGAGCTGCCTTGCAGTGCATGTCACTGTCATTGTCTTTTTGAAATGGTTACTGTTTGTTGGGCGACTCCTTATTCTCAGATTCCCAATGGGGTAGCCATCACACTCTGAATGACTGACTTCCATGATCCCCTCACAACTGAGTTTTGGGACCCAACTGTCCTACAGAATGTACAATACTCCAAAAGGGAATTTACCTTTCAGAAAGGAGGTACTAAAGGTGAGTTGATCATGAGTGCAAGTGGAGTACAGTGCTAAGCACATGGCACTGCCTTGGTAAAGAGCAAGCTCACCAGGTATGTTGTCTTTTTGTTGTGCCTCCAATTTTGTCTTCCCAGTCTTCCCATGCTTTCCACCTAGTACCATCATGCTGCCTCCTAATCCATCATCTTCCCTTGCTCAAACTCCTCAAATGAGCACAATATATAGACCCATGTCCAAGTTTGGTGTATTGGTGTCGTGGAACCTGAATGGGGATATTGAGGTGGTTGACCTGTATTAGGGTTGTGTCTTACCTTCCTCACTGTCTCCACCTGCCTCTTGAGCCATCTTCGATCTTCTGCTTCTTTTGTAAGAAAGTGGTGTTAACCCTCCCAAGCTGTGACACATGAAATTCTTCATCATTAGCCTCTGTTAAATGACTAATTTGCTATTACACAACTCCTGGCAACTACTGGCACCTCCTGGTGCTAGGACCATCTGCCACACCAAACAGGGAGAATAATTAAGTATGGAGGGTGCAGATAAAGCAGGAAATGCATCATTGTACTCTTTAAAATCAATCTGACAGGAAGCAAAGAACATTGTTGCAATCAAAGATCAGCACTTGGTATTTCTGGTTGCCCTCTTCCAAACAGATTGCTGGATCTCAGGCTCAAACTGTTCTGGGGGCCGGATGACTCAGTTTGACATGCTGGATCTCACAATGGTCATTCCCATCACATCAGTAATGGTTGGTGTGATAAGCTGCAATTCAGCCTGAGGATGCATGGGTCATGATTTGTTCTGACATTCCTTTGAATTTGGATGTTCCTCTGAAACAACAGGATTCTTGCCTACATCATGCACTGGGATCTGGTTGTCACAAAGAAGATCATTTTGGGGTAAAGGTGATGTGGGCATGCTGGGGGCATTTTCCGCAGAGGGGGGTAATGACATGCCTGCCAGAAGAGTGGCTGCACAATCATGCAAGAGGGATATCTCTTCACTGGCAATAAAAGTGTTGCAATCCAAATTCACAAGTGGATGAGGGCTTTCTGTGGGAAGAGTCAATTTTTCTGCCTGCCCAGCACTCAGATTGGTAGACCTTAACCCTTCTGGAGGATGTGCTGATTCTGGAGCAATTTTGTTTGATTGCACAGTGAGAGATGGGACTTGATCCTGGCAGCAAGAGATTGGTCACCTTGATCAATATGGCATGCAGATGTGGAAGCCATAAGGGGAAAAAAGACATTCCCACTTGATGAAGTGTGACATTGGCCTGATGGTCCAGTATCATGTCTGATGCATCACAGGTGTGTGCAGCACAACAGTCACACTTGATCCTTTGGGGTGCAAGGGGTGAGGTCGAGGTCAGGGTCTCTTTGGAGATCTGGGAGCTGCTGCCATACTGTGAACAATAGTCCCATCTGGAGCAGTAGTGCCTTCAAAGTTGATTTTTTGAATTGTTATTGGTTTTGGTCCCACATGGCAAGCCAACACTTTCTTTGAAGAGCAGAGAGCTGGGGGATGACCCGGTGCAGCAGATATATCGAGGTTCTCAAAGGAGCTGATTTCTAAATATACTGTTAGACATTCTTTGCGGACATTGTATGCATCATACCCTGAAGGTCATGTTCAGCCTGCAGACTATTGGTAAAGGAAATTATCAAGGAGCACATAGACTGAAGAAGGCCACCTGAAATCTCCTCTTCTCCTTGAGTAATGCTTGTTTTGGCAATATTGAGTGAGGGGAGGTGTTGCAAGCATTGCGACCATGCTTGTTGGCCAAGTGAATTTGCTCCAGTATGTGGCAAGCCATCTGCCACATGCTAAAACAAGCTGGAAGGGTCCAGAAGACTGGTAGTAGAAGTGAATGCTGGCCAAAGTTTGTCCTTGGCAGTTTGGGCTTGTGAAGATATTTTATCAACCATTGGCAGACTAGCCTTGGCCTCATGGCTCATGCATGATTGCAACAACAAATTCTTGTCCAGGTTGATGCTTGCCTCCTCAACTTTGGGAGTGCACAACAGTTCTGGGTGAGGTGATGCTGCCCTGCTGCTCCATTCAATATCAATGCTGGAATCTTTGGTGTCATCTGATGCAAGATCCTTGGCTTGCAGCCTCTCCAACAGGTTGCTGACATAAAGCAAGCGCTTGTTTTTTTTCACCACAAAGGCCCTGCTTGCTGCCCTGACATTGGACAAAATATTCAGCCAAAAATGAGGTCTGCATACAGAGACATGTACATCACATTCCAATACATCTCTTGCATCATCCAGTTGAATTGGTTCAGAAAAGCCTTCGAGAACTCTTTGACATTGTCTAGGTGATCCTGGTAGACTGAGCCCCAGGTTTGGGTGGTAAATTTGTGGGACATTCCCAACTTCCTCTCCCCACTTGCCCATTGTTCCAGAGCACAGTGAATCTATCCCATTAGGTCACAATTGATAGGGCTATAAATGTTGAATAAACTCACTGAAGTTATGATAAGGGCAAGCAATGCAGGCTGTCCTTTGCCAAATATGTGCTTAAATTGTACTCCATTGCTCTTCATATCATGGAAAAATGCAGTCAAATAGACTGCTTGGATCATCAGGTTTTCAAAGATCTTCTGAGGAAAGGAGTTCTGGGGGATAGGTTACCTCTCCAAACACTTAAGTGAGAAAAGATCCATCCATACCCATAGATCAGTGTATAGAAACCTTGAGTTGGTAGTGAGATGCTCAACTTCATTGGCTATGTCCTCTGGGTCTTGATGAAGAGGCAGCTTATAGTGCTCAAGCAAGAGGTCAACAGCAATTGACTTCACTTCTCCATGTAACTGAGCTTCTCTCTGTAGAATCTATAGTGTTATGTAATCAGAAACATTGGTCATGAGCTTCAGGTTGCTGACATGCATGATATCTTGTATTTCTGATTTGAATCCTGGATCCGATTTGAAGCAAGTTTTATAATGGTCTTGGAGGGAGCCAAGCTCTCCGCATGCAGACTTGAAGCATTTTGATGCCCACTGAACATGGAGGAGTGGGCTAGGAAAGGCATTGCAATTTGCCAATAATACCCAATATTTTTGATTTGCCAGCACAAAAATCAATTTTGTTGTAGCAGAGAGATCACTCATCTTTGAGTGCTGGCCGCTTCATTTGACTTGAGCCAGAGATCTCATAACATTGTTGTTAACCTTTACTGGGTGCCTGGCACATGCTGTTCGTAGCTGATGCTCTTGGACTTTGGGTTGGGCATGGATATTAAACTAGGCAGTGCATGGTAACATGCTGATATACTGAATCACAACGAAGCAAAGCATACTTGAATTTGCTCAAACTTGTCTCTACATTCTCCTGCATCTCTACATTCTCCTGCATCTCTTGGTGGGCATTTCTGTTTTGCCTTTGTTCCATTTGCCCTGTCTGCAGCTTTCAAAATGAAAAGTTGAGCTTCAGAAACAACAGTACTCTGCATGACAAGGCTTACATGCAGTAGTGCATTCCCTAGGAAATGCAGGTTTGCAGCGACTTTGTGACTCCTTCTGCTGAAAATGCTTGTCAACTTTGCTTTGAGCATCTTTGACATTCAGTTTCTGAACTCTCTTGACATTTTTCTTAATTGTGGTAGACCCCATTTGAGCTGCTGCAAGTGCTTGCACAGGCCTGTGCTGGGTTGATGGCCATGTTTGTACTATGTCCTCCTCTCCCCAGTGAACTCGAGGCTGTGTGTGGGAAATGCATGTAGGTTGGGTCCTCAGTACATCAGCAAAATCCTCTTCTTCTTGTTCCTCTTCCTCAGAGGACCCATCTCGATGACTCCACTGATCTCCATTGACATTCTGGATTGATGATGTGAGAAAACTTGCATGGTCTGTCTCCTCATCACCCAGACACATCCATTCTGTGATAATGCACTCAGCGTGATCTTTGCTGGCACAACAATGACTTACCTAAAGCTATGCTGCTCTCTGTATCCACTGTGTCCCGCCTTCTGGCATATGTGTCTACAACTTCAGCCTTAGTGAAAAGTGTGTGAGGCTTGATTTTACACACCAAGAAATGTTTCTGGGCTGTTTGACCTCAGGCTGTCTTGACAGAAGCATCTCCTGTGCCCCACAGACTTAGCAGCATGCCCACTGATGGCTTTTGTGCCTTTTTCATACTTCTCCATCCAGCCTAAAAGTGATCTTGCAGTTATGCCAGTACTGCATGAAAGAACTTGGCTGCATCAACCAAATCTCACCATCAGTATCCAACATGTGTGCTGCTGACTGTAAGGCAATCTGAGGGGATGCAAAGAGTCACAGGATGGGGGATGTGGAGGGCACAATTTTACTTCGTTACTATGCTATCTCATCAATCTGATTTGGGTGATTGCATCTGTGTCAAGGCAGGTGGACTCCGGGAATATGGATGAGAACTGTCTATTACTCTGGATGTTGGGATCTACACTATGAACCAGGTTTCAACACACACCAGATTATGCTTGCTGAAGTGTGTCACATATGAGACATGCACACAGCCAGGACTGGTTGGCCTCCTAACAACACCAATAACAGATATGGGTCTCATCACTAGCTATGAACATGATATGTAACGTTTATGGACATCCAGGATGTGCACACAGTTGATGCAGCATTTGTTTTCAGACACACATCAGAAGATTGTGTATCTTAGACTTCGACCTTTGATGAGTTAGCATTATCATTTTCAGTTGATTCTCTCACTCACTTCCACTTCAGTGACCATGTCTTCCTTATTCTTTCCCACCATCTTGTAATATAAACTGCAACAGTCTTTGTTGGTAATCCCCCTTTTGTCTAGAGAAAGCTATAGACAAGCATCAGTAAGATCTGAAGAAGTAGTCTCAGAGCAGGTGAGATACTGTCTTGACAACATTCTCCCAAAAGCCACAGGGAACATGGCAACTGGCATTATTTTTCTTCTCCTGAACATGCAAATGATGGATGAAGCTCCACTCTTTGTTGGTAAGGTGTTTCCCACTCAGTCCCTGTATTGCGCCAGATGGTTCATCCCCCATGGTCAGATGCCATCTGGAGGCCGCTTTCTTCTCCAGAAGGCCTTTGTGCAACTCTCCTGGCAGAAGTGGGGACCCAAACACAGCTAGGTTTTCACAACTACCTGCATTCATGAGTTAGTACATCTTGCTGCCTCTAGTGAAGAAAGTGTGATTGCCTTGGGTACAGCTCCTCAAGCTCATGCTTTCATCCATATTTCCCTGCTGATCCTCAGAATTGTCTCCCTCCCATCCCATTGCTATAATGCTGGGAGAAGACATTTTGTCTGGCTGCTGGTCGGCAGCTGACGTGCTGCTGAAAGCATTTAGTGCTTGACGCACCTTGCTTTCCATTTCACCTAAAGAAACATAGCAATTGGTGAGTCACGTCAGGACAAATACAAGATATGATCAGAGACTTACAGGCTTTAGAAGCAAAGATTGGGTTTTCCATCAACTCTTCATCCCAAGGCCTAGTTTTCAAGGCACCCCAAGGTTTCAGAAGAGTGGCATAAGCTTCTAGATTGGCAAGTCCATTGACAAGATCTGCAATGTGCATTGACACAGATGTTGCTCAGTTGCGCGGCTTGGTCATCTTGCTAAGGAGAACAGGAGATTTCTTTTCTGGGGAAATCACAAAGGAGCAAGAGAGAGAGAGAGTGACAAGGTTCAGAGCAGAAAGTGTCAGAGCAGGTTTTTATACTCATGTGAACATGGTCCCCCAATTTGAGCCAATGTCCACAAATCCACAAAAACCAAAAACCATATATTGCAGAAATGCGGAACTAGAGGAAATGCTGTTTCAGACCACTAACCATCACTATATATATGTGTCACCAAACTTTGGATAAGGTAGAAAACGTGCACCAATGTATTCATAATGCACATACACCAGTAGATGTGTGGAAGTCCTTGTGTTATATAAAGGCTATGTGTGTGATCCATTCTGCCTGGGCTCATGGATCAAAACTGTTGAGTTCATCCACTGCCTTTCATTCTACTACTAGTACTGGCTGCATCAGTGCCTCCCACTTCTCATGCTACTGGCAAAGAGGGCATCAATCAAGTAACCAATGATGAACGTACCACAGTGAGCCATTTTTTGCATTTCTAATATCATGATACAAAGCTGGAGGAGCGCAGACTTGCTCTCATGATAAGGGTGATGACAAAGATGAGTGTGGTATGGTGGCACGCAGCCTGAGCCTGAGAAGACCCCAAGCACAAGAAAGCGGAGTTAGAAAACCTTAAAGAGGGGCCTGCAGTGGGGTCCTAGTAAAGCATCTGGCTCCTCTGGAAGTCATCTCCATCTTGAGATCAAGAATTGGCCCTCAACATTCCTTCACCAAACCTTGAAGGCTATGGAGAAGGACATTGAGATGGCAGCCTAAGCAATGGATCTGATACCTATCCATAGGCTAGAAGAGTCTCATCAACCACATTGCAGCTGAGGTATGTGTGGCACAACATCAATTTGTACTCCAATGATATGCCATGCACACAACCAAGCATCTCCTTCCAGCATGAGTCTTTAGCATCTTTCCCCATGGGTATTGAAATCAATGTACAAGGCCAGATCAAACACTGCTGATGTCTTGGCCCCCTCCTCCAGGATGGTCAAGTCTGCCATCAAAACCATCCATGCCCCAAGCATTGCAAAAGATCTGCTAGAGGTGCAAGCAGAAGCTGGTCTCAAAGACCAATTTGAGTGGCAAGGTGAAGCATGCTTCACAAGTGCCAATTATCACTCTAAGAGAACTGTGTGGTTGCTCAAGGTAGGCATCCTCTCCCCTCTCCCCTACTCAATATTGGTTATGACCTTGATGGTAGGAGATTGGGGTTCCCTACAAGATCAAGTCCTACCATTGTCTTCCATGGAGGCAGGCTCCTCCAGAACTCAAGGCTATTCACTCACTCAGGAAGAGTCCTGTGATGCAGGATGGTTATGGCAAGCTTGGGGAGAGGGGGGTGATTATTGGTGCATCTCTGCCATGATAGCTACAGAGGGAGGCTGAGGTCCAACAGAGTACTTAATCAAGAAGTATGGAAAGGGCAGATTTGAACTGGGCAAAGATGGATGGGTGGATAACCTCTACTGTGCATATTCACTCCCCATCTCTGTCCTTCAGTGTTTCTGGGCTGAGCATTTGACAGACACACACTTTGCAGAAGGCAGCATCATTGTCATGGGCCTCATATTCACCATGGGTACCCTTCTTCATCTGCCCTATTGCGGGCCTTATTTGTAACAGTGCATCCTGTGCTATGTCTTCCTGAGAGGAGCTGATGAGGAGGGAAGGCATACAGCATTTGTTTATCGATCCACAGTTTAAAGAGAATGCAAAGATGGTCTGCCTCCTCCCTCCTCTGGAGTAGCTAGCTAACCTATCTGCAGATCAAAGCTCATCTCACAAAGTCCTCTACCAGTTAGTTTGCCTCCACCCCACAATGTCTGCTGACTTCCTCATGATCTTCACTCTGGAGATGCTGGTTGTGCAAGGTCCAGGGGTAGATGTTGGAATCCCAGTGCTTCTCCATCTTCTTATGGGAGTTAGCTTACTTCTATGTCCCTGGTCCTGTCATACAAGAGAACAAAGACTTTGTGCCAGAAGGACAAGAGGAAAGGAGGAAGAAAAGTGAGGAGTGGCAGATTGAACATGTGCTGTTCCATGTTTAGGAAGTATCTTTGTAGTGTGGGTTGCAGAGTCTAGAGGGACTTATATGGGGTGTTTGAGCAAATTTGTGTTTCTCTTTGTGTTTTTGTTAGGGCTCCTGATTCCTGTATTGAATCTACATTGTATTGTATCTGCATTATTGTACATTATTGTTCATTTATTGACCAGTCTACATTAAACCTGTGCAACAAGAACCCCTCACCCTACAGTGCCGTGACCACAGACCAAACCCCTGCACTCAGCATCCAAGAACAGAAATTGTGGATCACATGTTCCCAATCACTAGGGAATTTGAGTGAATCAGTGCCATGTTTGCATTTCTGAGAGCCATGGTCAGTGCATTATTGAAGACAGTCACTGGAGTTCTCAGTCTTTGGATTGTGGGGTAATGAGCTGCAATGGTTCTGCCCCCATCTCCATCATCTTCATTGAGATGGAGTGCAGTACAATGTCAACCAGTGTACTCCACTTTGTTTGGGCAAATCCCAGATCAAATCCTTCCAATGCAGCATCCGCAATAAGCTTGTCCCATTAGGTTTGGAGTTTGCTGACCTTGAAAGAAAACTTGTTGTTTTATCTGCAGTTCTCTCTGGAGTGTGGTTAGATAGTCTTCTTCAGAAATGGAGACCAAACACTCACTTCTGAATCTGCAACTTTGGCTTTGAAGAACTTGTTGCCATTGTCTGGACTCTCTGTGGACTCCATTGCAGAATTGTCCATGACATACTCTAATTTGTGTGGCTTTGCAAAGACATCAGATAATGCTGTGGGTCTCTCCATTTTGACAGGTCTGACTGGGGGCCTGGCTGCCTCCAAATCTAGGAATAGCAATCTCCAGGAATCATATGAGCTGCTGGTATTTCATGTTGGATACATTGACTTTCCACTCTGGAAGTTGACCTGCTACCTTGAACTGAGTCAAGAATGGTGCATCAGGTGAGATGCAGTTCTGAATGAAGAAATTGATGTTGATTTGCTCTACCACATGGACTTTGACCACTCCCTTGTCATGTTCTCAAAGTGCTGACATGCATGAGAATAGATTGAGGCCAATCAGGAGGTGGGTGGATTGGAGCTTCAAGAAAAAAAAATCGTACATATGGGACTGTAGCTGTTTATAATCTTCTTTGCTGTATTGCTGAGAACATTTCGCATCAATTTCTGCTAGTGTGCTCTTTTCTATGAGACCACTTTGGATTGCAATGTGGCCAGCATCCAAAATCATATGTGCACATTGTTTAGCCATGATACTGAGAAGGTCAGAAGTGAGGGATTTTCCATGCAAAGAACACATACTGTTCAGGTATGATGATGATAGGGGCATTCATGTCCATATGGATATCAAGTGTTTTATCATGTTCTAATCCAGCTTGTGTCTCCTTCTGCATACCTTCAAGGGTGGTACTGGCAACGTCCTATGAAATTGTCAGCAGGATGGGTTTGGTAGATCATAGTGACACAGCCTAATCATAAATATATGCATTGCATGAAGAAGGGGTATCCAAACTAGTGAGACATATCTTCTTCTTGACCCTCTAAAAGTGAACGAGACCATGCCAACAACTTTGAGCTGGCTTTGATCTGCACAGATAGATCAGTTGATCATCCTCTATCTCTGGGGAGACCCCTTGCTAACCTGTGAGTGATCATAATGTGCAAGTTGAAATGCGGTCATTGACAGAAACAACAAAAGTGCAATGTAAGCTTGCCCTAGCCATCAGTCAGAGCTGAAAGATTGGAATAACTGAGTGCCTCCCACCATCTTCCCATGTCTCACAAAAATTGACTCTACCCTTTGTAAGGGTACTGCCTTGCAATTTATGAACAGTAAATGCCCTGGCAAGTATAAGTGAGAGCTATCTCTGGAATCAGCGGATCCTGAGCACAGGTAATATGTATGAAGCATACCTGACAATGGTATGCAACAAAGTGTTTCCATTTCAACACATTCCACTCATGAGGGGTGATGAGAATTGTTTGCTTGAGTTGATTGGCTCTCTCCAGAAACCTCACCACCAGATACAGGCAGTCATCACTTCTCAATTGCTCATGACAGAATCTTGGTCCTGTCATGTCTGCTTCTTCCACTCTGCCCTCCCAATGTTTGCCTTTTGCATTCCAAGTTTGCTTGGACAAGAAGCTGAGAACAAAACCAAGTCGTCCATTTACAAGCTTGTTATCATTTGGCATGTTTTGGATGAGCATAACGGGTGCTCTTGCTTTGAGGAATACAGATGCAGGCACAATGAGTCTGTTGAAAGCATTTGAGGTGCTTTTGTGGGTATATCCATGATGGCATGGTACACATGGTTGATGCCATCAAGCTTATCCAGGACCTGGTTGTTAGCTTCACTGACAAACTTCCGTTTTGCAAAGCTACCAACCATGGTAAACCAATGTGCTTAAGAAGAGGTGATGTGACTGACATGCAAACCAGCTCCACCCTGTTGTCAAACCCATCTTCATTGCAGAGCTCTTGCAATTTCCTGTCAGCCCAATCAGAGATTACTCCTTTTTGCACTTCATTAAGAATATCAAGAAACACTGCAAAATAATGAAAATCAATAATGAAAGATGCATGCAGGAGAAGTGTTTCTTAGCTCCATTGTGTTGTTGGTATACTTTCATGAGCATCCAGGGGTGAGTGACTGTTGATTCCCATTCCTCTGCCTCAAATGCAAACTTGGCACATTCTCCGTCATCCTCAACCAGTGGAAGTTGAAAAAAGTCACCAGTCAACATGACCTGCTATCATGATTAGCAGGATCAGATACCAGCCATAGAACAATTCTTGCTTGGATTCCACCAAAAGGTAGCAAATATTTCCGGATGTGTTGTGCAGTCTGAGCAAGCTTATCCAAAAGTGAAGCAGAGAACATGGAAACTGTTCCAAGTCAAGAGATGATCCAAACAAGTCAATGAGGGAAGCATACTTTTGTCTATCAGGAGAACCCTCACATCATGCCAGTGCTGCCTCTTCTCTGGATCTCTCTTGATTTCCTGGCATATCTCTTCAAGCTCTTCACCCTGACCCCTAATTCCCTCCCAGTTATGGAGGGTCTGACTGCCAATATGAAATGATGCAATCCCAGAGGTAGCAGTGACTGCAATCGCAAGAGGATTAGCTTCAAAGCAGTGATCATTCTGTAGGGTGGCAATGACTGTGTGCAGTAATATGCTCTTCCTGCTTCCTGTCATTCAACAATTATCAATACAGTTCTCCCAATAGTGTTAGGGGAACATACCTGCAGGGCCCATGAAGAAGACATTTTTTCCAGAGAGGATGAGCTGATGAATGAAATATTGCTGTGGTGCTAGCTGGGGAAGTTGCTCATCAATATGGTCAAGCATTGAAAAGCTCTTCAGTGCTGGTTGTCCGGTTTTAGACTGAACAGCATGTGAAGTAGAAGTTCTTGAAACAATGGGTATTGTTCATATTAGAGGTTGTGGTTTTGGTTTAGAACTGGTTGGCCTCACAGCATGAGGAGATGGGATGTGCCATGTCTCATGTTCACCCTTGAGGGGTTCTTGCACTGCAGCTGATACAGAGGATGATACAGCCATGTTGACAAGACTCTCAGTGTGGTGAATGCCAGAGAGGTTGGCATGCTTTGGCACCAGTGTTGCAGAAACATGTGCTTTGAGTCAGACAATGGGGCCCAGGGCCGTCAGACCTAACGGACTTTCTACATCATTCCGAACATGAGCTGCTTGTGATCTTGAGTGCAGTTGTAGAGTATATGCTTGAAAGACTCAGGAAGGAGTTTTAAGGTTTGTATCAACAGATGAGGAGGTAGTAGCCTTAGTGGGGTGCATCCTCCCGCCACCTGACTGTTAGGGCAACACAGGCTGACTAAGTCTGCTCACCTAAGAGTGCCAAGAGTCTAAGCAGGCAACAAGGAAGTGGAGTAGACCTGATGACTAAGACCTATCTACAGTATAGGTACCTGTGGATGATCCTAAGAGACCAAGTCTGAAGAGACAGTCCCCAGGCAGAGTAGGCCTTATATTTATACCTCTGTGGTGGAACCTGCTAGAACATCTTGCTTACTCAGCCTAGTCAGGTGGTCAGGTCATATGACCAAGGATGAGGTCATATGAGGTCATGCACAGCCATGCACAGCAGGTCACCTGACCATCCAATCCTTCCAGCAGGTCCAGCACA
>NW_024467222.1:339007-378756 GCF_000292625.1 Dacryopinax primogenitus | reverse complement strand
CTCAGCCTAGTCAGGTGGTCAGGTCATATGACCAAGGATGAGGTCATATGAGGTCATGCACAGCCATGCACAGCAGGTCACCTGACCATCCAATCCTTCCAGCAGGTTCCAGCACATGCCAAGGTATACCAGCTACTTCCATGTCATAAAGGCTTGGTCATGTCTCTTGACCAAGCAATGAGCTGGTGCCCTGACATATTCCCATGTCGTGTCTACCAATATTTCCAATTGGACAAGAAATGTAGGCCATACAAGATGCAAGACAGTTCTCTGGATAATTTCCAATGTATGCTCTGAGGATAGGGAAGCAAAGTCTGATGAGACCATCAGCAGAGACCATTTCAACACCTTCCATGCCAGCACTTTTGATTTCCTGTATGAGTTGAGTCATACAAAAGTGGAAGAGGTGCTGTTGCGCAACCTTTGCAGCCTCATTGGTCAGCCCCATCTTGTCAAACAAATCCATAGGCAGAAGTCCAATGAGCATCCAAGATCACATAGATATCGATTTTTTGATTTCCTTGGGTAAGTTGCTGATCATCAAATAAACTGGATAGCCTTGCCTATTTCCAGAGAATTGTGTGAGCTGGGTTTTGTCTGTTGCCAGTATGACTGGAACAAGAGTAGCTCCATGAGGTAGCTGCCCCTGTATCATGATTATTAGGAGAACATTTGGAGAAGGAGGGGGGAGGAAGGTTACTTGAACATGATGCCACTAATTTCCCATCCACATCTCAGAGTAGAGACAATTTTCTTGGGCCTCATCTGCAAAATGTTGCTCCAAAGCAAAGTGCAAGTGTTCTAGAAGGCACAGACTGCCAAACAACAAACAAATAGCTCCAAGGAGTGACCAACAGTGAAAGGTTGAGATATGAGAATGTCCAACCAGAGGAATCTCTATCTTCTCCCAGTCTAGCTGAGGAACCGGTAACTGATGGTCAATAAGTTTATTCAACTTGTAAGAACTCTTGAAAGGAATCCCTGCGTGATCAACAAACTTCAAGAAGGGGTTGAGTTGTGTCAACCTGAAGGCATACACACAGCTTACCAGGGGAGTCAGGAGCCTGTCAGTAGCAGTGTAATCTATGCCTTCAGCCTTCAGCCAATGAGCAAGATGAAAGCTGAAAGGTGAAGAGAAGGGGCCCCATTGATTGCTGTCTTCCTTGATGCCAGCATATGCTGCATAAGGTGTCTCCCTCCAGCCTGGGAGGGGAATGCCAGCAGCAGGGGTATACATCCATGTTGATCAGGGAGTCTCCGATAGTCCCAGTTGAGGAGCCTGGAATATGTTGTGTTGTAAATCACATGTATTTTGCCCAGGTTTTGTTTGATCTGAAGTATGCAATAATGGTTTGAAAACCAAGGGAGGTCACATCCAGCTTCTCCTGCAGCATGTTGAACACACTTGTACCTTCAATCATAAATGTCTCTTCACGTTGTTTGTTATTGTTGTCACTTGATGAGTCCGACATATCCTTGCTATCCACAGAACCCCAGTGTGCTTCTGAGTACTGAAAGCATGGGGTTCTTTTCCACTGTGTTGCATGCTGCTTCAGCCTGGCCCAGTTTCCAAAGGTCTTTCTGCAGCCCAAACATGTTGCTACCATAGCTAGATATAACTCAAGTGATGGGATGACAGAACAAGAACAATGTCTCACACATCCATGTTGGTGACCAGACTATAATAGTGCTGAAAATAGGAGGAATAGGTGGCAAATCCTGAGAACAAGCATCCATGAAGACCCGAATGGTTCTCCTCAACCATGATACCGCTTTCAATGCCATGCATGAGGTATCAACACATAGTCAAGCAGGATAATTTGGATTGGGTCTTCAAATTGAGAACCCTCCATTTTTATCACTCTGATGGTGTTCCTGCATGCTGGATCAATTCATGTGTAAGAATGGCAGGTGACCAGGATCCCAATCATTGGACAGGGGCAGAGATGATGGTTGGTATTATGTGGTCCAGGCAAGTCTGTTGTGCATGGAATAAAGCAGGATGTTGCAACATTGCTATCTGGAACCTGGCTCACAAAGTGCCTTCCAGGAACTTGATCCTTGAGGTCCGGTACTGGCAAAGAGACAGAACTGAAAGTACTGAGGATGGGTTGATGTGTTGTTCAAAGCACTATCAGGAGATGTATTCCCAATTGGAAAAGGGCCCACTCAACAAGAACAATGTTTCAACTTGATGATTGTCTGGGGTGGAACCCCCAAGTCACCGAGTAGATCACATCAATGATGAGAAGCATACAGGCAAGAGAAGCACATCCAGCCACCTACGCCAGGTGTCTATGTCATTATGAGAACTGTGATTCTATTGCATGACTTGACCGTAGCTGAGTCATCACCATTGGATAATATTAGGAGATGTTGCACATGGTGGGGGCATTTGCATTGCCATGGCAGCTTATCATATGCTTGTGTCAAGGATAAACATCATTTGCATCTGAGCCAGGGGTCAGGGCAAGCAACTTTCCTCTGTACTGCATATGGCCAAACCACCACTAGTATGCCAACTATTGACTGATTCACTCATTCTCTTGTTTAAGACCTATCTTCAATCTTTCAAATCCCTCTATGAAACCTTCACTGCTTCTCAGGTAATTATTCAATTTGTATGGTGGGAATCCATTGCTGATGTTGTGTTCCTCCCCAGGCCAGAGGAGGCATTCCATTTGGAAATACATCTGCTACCATTTTGGTGGGTTGCTTGGCTCTGACCCATCAAAGTTCCTCAGCTTCTTAGTGGAATTTGCTCGAATTGGCCCTACTCAATCAGGGAACAGTTCTTAATATTGCAACATGGACAAAGCAAGTACCGTTATTTGACCAGAACATGCATGCAGCCCAATGAGAAGTGGGGTTTCTGGTCCTCCAAGACCTCTGCCCAATCAATCAGCTCAAGGTTCTACAGAAGAACATGTTGAACATATGCCTTCCATTCATCATCAGGAGGCCAAGCTGCACAATTTGGCAAAGTTGTCTGGCCTGGTGCAAATTTGCCAAAATGATTTGGGAAAGCAGACCTTGAGATGATCAAAGCAGTGCTAGGAAAAGTCATGGGCTACTTTGAGACTCAGGTCTCAGGTACAAGTGGTCCAAGATCACAGTAAGCTCAATTGCTCCACTTATTCATGGTTGCTAAGGAATATTACTGAGATCTCCTGCTTCATCAATCTCCAGTGATTCAAGCCCACGTATGACAGATGGAGACGGATCGGAGGGTTTGACCATTCCCAGCACAAGCAGCAGTTTCCAGTCCCTCACTTCACCATTTGTAAGCCCTGTCACCTCTCCCAAAGCACATCCTGTTTGCAAGTCAAAAAAGCAGAAATCTGATGATGAGCAGTCCCTTCATTCTCCAACCTCTCAGAAATTTGCTCTCAAGCAGACAAAATCTCAAACAGGGCTCAATGTTTCTATGGATGTGGAAATGGAAGACTACTTGCTCAGGGAGAACAAGCTCTTCCAGACAGCGGGACGCAGATAGGAAGCCTCACCCTTTTACCACGCATGTCAGAGTACAAGTTCATCTGTTGCCTGGCCAATATATGTGACCCAAAAAGTGCAGATCTTGTCAAGGATCTGTGGATCAAAACATGTTCTTGTGGCACTCTGTCACAACTGGTACTTGATGGTGATATCAAAGATGTAGACTGGTAAACACTCTGATGGCATTGCAAGTCACTCATTGAGATCATGAGCTCATGATTTGGCAGTGATGGATGTTAGCTATGGCATTTCACAGTAAGGTGTCTTGGTATGTTGTTTCTCAGATAATTCACAAAAGAATTGCCCTGACTCCATGAAGTATCCAGTGTGTATACAATCTGGGAACTTGGGCATTTTATCTCCAATATATTCTACCTTCCAATATAGCAAACAGCTGGTCTAGCTGTCAGATAGACTGCTACAACCAAGAGGGTGCCCATGTGGCAAAATTAGCTGCAGAAGGTAAGAGAAGCTTCATTATAGAACTCCTTTACTCCAAAGTCTAACTTCCTTGTTGTCTTCAGGGAGCCTTCACATCCTGCTAGTCCTTCTGGCATTTCAAAAGGCCACGGAGGTGTGTGAGATGAGGGATTTTGTCCTTGATTGACTTGCGACTGCTCTGCAGAATCCCACAGCCCTGCCTGGTGAGCAATTTGTGACTGTGTGCATGCATAGAGGATTCAATGGCAATCAGAGATCAATGATCATCAGAAGGACATGAAGCATTTTCTTATTCAGGAGTGGCTACCATGACTGCATGATATCAGGGAGTCATGCCCTTTGCAGGCATTTGGAAGGGATTTTGGCTCCAATCTTGCTGCGGATGATGAGTGGTTCCAGGAGAATTTTGATCTTGACACTCTCCACCTTGGTGCATGCTGCAAATGTCTCTCTGTTCTGCCCTGCACTGATGGTGGATTGTGTGGTTGAAGGGAGTAGAAACAGCAAGATGGCCTGTTTTGCCATACAACCCACTTCCCCACTGACTTCAAAGGAAGTGAGATTGCAGTGGTTTTCCAGATGAAACTAATTTGAACCATGGTTGGGTTGAAGGATAATGGGCATGAAATGAATGCTGGCTAGCTGTCTGCTTAACATAGGGTGGAGGTTAGAATGTGAGCAGTGCTTTCCTGCTCCACCTGGAAAACTGACTTCCCCAACAGATAATTGTATTAGGATATCAATTTTTACAGTTGGCTGGAATCACACAATTGGCTGTTGCCGCTCTGGGACTCTGTCAAGTGTTGGATCATGCTGAGATGGTCAAGCAAGGTCAACCTGGAAACACCAGTGCTCATTGTCAGTTCACCAATCTTCATCATAGGCAAAGTGCAATGCAAGCAGCGCATTCACAGAGATGTATGCTTCTAGAAGTCATGGACCATTCATTCATTTTTCTCCTTCTCCTCTTAATTGCTAAACCCATATGAATGACTCAATGATTATGTGTTGAAGCCGGTGACAAGAGAGGCAAAGGTACACAAATCCACAACTTGGGGGTGCTCCTCTTGCTCAACACCATACAGTTGGTAATGTCACATTGGCCCTTGGCTGGGGAACCACATACATGTATTGATGCCACCATGATGTTTGAGGAGATTGGCCTCAATTTGGATGATAAGCAGTAGCGCAACATGCTCTCTGTTGGCAAGCTTTTCCACTTCTATACATGGCAGTATCAGTACTGCAAGTACTGACCAGTGCAGGATGAATTTGACAAGAATAAGAGCCGCACTATGTGGAAATTTTTGCAGATGTCAATCTTACCTGAGGTGCATGACAAACACTATCAATGGACACGGGAATTTTTCAAGAATAGAAGAGACAAAAGATGTAAGTATGTTGATCTGTTCAAGAAGAAGTGCACAAAGCCCTCATTTGTAGTTCCTGTGCACTCATTTCCCTGACATACCCTGGATATATTTCTGATTATATGCACAGGAACTCAATGACTTCAATGCTCTGGAGAAAAAGTTGTCCTACAAGGACATCTGATTCTACCATTCCATCTCTCATTCTCTGTTGTGGAAAGAGCAAGCCGAGATGAAAGTGAAGGAAGAAGAGGAAAAAGCCCCAGCACCTCCAGAACTGGCTCAGCCCACATGCGCAGCATCTGGAGGGTGGTTTGGCTGCATGTGGGGCATGACTGCTGCAACAGCCACTGCTGCTGAAGAGGAAGAACCCTCAGCAACTCTGGACAATGATCAGCGCCAGGAGCTTTACAATGTGATTGAGTACTCAGACAAGGATGTCATTCCCCAAAGTATCAACCTTCTGCAGGATGTCATGAAGATGTGCATGTCTGCGTGTTTGACGCAGGGCACTTTCACCCTCTGGCCAGGTGGTAGTGACATGATATCCCTCATGTTTGACTCATTGAGCTCGGATCTCATCCAGCAACCAGAGAATATGGAATTTGTTCTTGCGCTTGGTGGGCTTTCTGTGTATGATGCAACATTGCCAAACTCTGTCTATCCCCAGATTGTATGCATCAAGGAGCAACAACCCAAAGCAATTGATTTGAAAGAGCAGGAAGAGGCCAGTAACCAACTGAGCAAGGTTACAGATACAGAAGACCCCTTCCTCCTCTCCAAGTTTGAGCAAAACCCGCTTGACAAGAGGGCAGATAGCACACTCACCATCAGGATGTGGGATATGGAGATCATATATCATTGGGGCTATGTGCAGGCAATATTCAAATTCTTCTGACCACCACCAACACAATTGGAGACAATTGGCACCCTGATTGTGAGGGACCTTCAGGAAGTTGCATGAATGGGGTGTTTGAAAGATGTTTGGAAGAAGGCAGTAGTTTGATTGAGAAAAATGTCTTAACAGCCTACCTGAGTCTAGGTGCTTCAATATTCATATGTCTGGTAATCATAACTATATCAACTTGGCCAAAGCAGCAAATGAGGAGGATGCCCCTCTGGTGCCTGAGAGCCCTCCATCACTCCCTTGCTGCTTGTCACCCTCTTTGGCAGTTTAGGCAATCACTAGGAGGCTGGCCTTCTTGCATAGGATGTCACTTACAGGCGATGTCCTCAACACCATGAAGGAGAGGCATGTGCAGCAGTTCACGGGTGCAGTGAATGCAACCAATCAGCCTTGCTGTATCATAAACTTGGGAAGTCCAACACTGCAGGTTGTTCATCCAATCCATGGGCTGATTGAGAGTGGTGTGGACATCACCCATAAAGCTTCAATTAACAACAGTCACCAGGAAGGGCAGATGGGATTCACCAAGTCAGCATTGTTTGCACACAATGCCCATCCACATATCCCATAACATCAGGCAAGCCTAGGTAAGCAACATTAACAGCTAGCATCTGTGCACCCATGTTGGGAATGGTTTTAAACATAATCCATCAGCATTGCAGCATGGAATTGGGTGAAACAGAAGAAGACACACAAATATAGCTCAAAAGGATGGCCTAGGTAGACAATATGAGGTTCCACCAGGGAACCAGGAGCAAAATGCAATCGGGCTGCATAGAAAATAGCTTGATGTTCATTATTCTTAGCATTGCACACCCAAGTGAGGAAATGTTGTAAGATTCTTGACTCAAACTCAGGCTCCTTGGAGTGGATATACTGGTGGACGCATTGAACATATGCTTCAACATTTTAATGGAGGTTGACTTTCTCCCCTGTCGACTCAGGAACATTCTTCAAAGCCTTGGTATCATAGAGTTCATTGTATCTGATATCATCCAGATGGGCATGTTGTGACACAGTGACAGGTAAAGCAACATTCTCTGTGCTGGTGATATCAGGTTGGTGGTATGTGGGCACATGCAAGGGGTAATACAGGGCAACACCCCTATTCTGATGAGGGGTACCACAAGGAGTTGCAGCCTGCTGTCTTCTAACCAGACCTGCCAAGGGGCACTGAGCTTGGACTGTCATGTGAGATAAGGCTGTGAAATGATTTGACAGAGTGATGGTTGGTGGTGACACTGCTGGTTGCTGCACTTCCCATGTCATGCCCATTGGCCATGTGTAGCCCCCAGGCACAGGATAGATTTGAGTAGGAGGAGCCAGCAGAGAGATTATAGTTGCATTTGAATACAAATTGTAAGACCAGGAAGCAGGCCAAGCTGTGAGCAGTGGATCAGAAGGAGGCAGCAGTTCATACTGGTATAAGCTAGCAACAAGGTGTTGCAGCATAGCTTCGGCAGTCAAGGTTGTTGAGATAGGACTAGCTGGGCTTTCAGAGCCAGGCAATGCAGTGGTCTCTTGATTAGGTGTTGATGTTTCTTTTGTGCTGAGTTGTTCTGATGTGTCTGGGACAGGCAGTGGGGTATCTGCATTGGGCTGTAAATCTGGACTATCATGAGGATGTTGGGACATAATGGGTTGCAGCAACTCTTCTTTGAGACTATCAGGGGAATCAATCATGTGTGCAGTGGATATGTTTGATAGCACCTAGGATTATGCTTGCTGCAATGGCATCATGGTCAGTCCATAGCTGTGAGGAATCAAACCCATCTATGGACCTGGAATTGGATGCAATGTGATCGATCTTCTAGAATGGAGATTGCATCTCAAAGTCAAACACCCTAAGCATGATATTGCAAGGATTGCCAGGGGAATTGAAAGTAGTGAGGGAGGTGTGTCACAGGTTCATCATCCTGGTGGTCCTTTGACAGGAGGATGTGGAGGCACCACCCAGTGTGGTGACTCAACCCCATGTGGACTACCACCAAGTTCCACATCACCATCTGTCAGGGGTCTCACTTAGTTCCCACATACAGATATAATGTGTCTTAGAATTGACCAACATATATTTACTATGCCCTGCTTTTCTGGTTATGGGGCATTTCCCATCAGATATCTGGTCCACACCAAATAACTCACTGAAGATAACATGCTGGGCTCTCCCTGCAGTGAATCTTAAGATCAGGTATATTTACATCTCACCTTCAGGTCTCTGTAGTAGCAAATGCACTCTGGGATCTCTATGTCTGGCATGTTGGGATCTCAATCTTTTGTATCTTAGTGTCTCAATGTCTGGCTGAGGTATCCTTACCTCATATCCTGGTATCTTGATGTTCTGGATCTTGATATCCCAATGGTTGGTATCTTGGGATCTCTGTGCCTGGTATCTTGGGATCTCTGTGCCTGGTATCTTGGGATCTTAACACTTCATATCTTGGGATCTTGATGGTTGGTATCTTGGGTTCTCTGTGTCTGGTATTTTTTCCATAGAAATATATGCCCACCCATTACTGATTATCAAAGATACAATGGGACAGAATGGAATGATTAGAGACAAGTTCAGGTAAGCTCCACAGTCATGGTGTAACCACCCAGAACAGAGTTGAGGTATGCCCTGCTCAGTATGTCAGGTGTCAACTGCTTATCGGCTCTAGAGGTCATGGTATGACCACCCAGAGCAGAGTCAAGGTATGCCCTGCTCAGCATGCCAGGTGTCAACTGCCTATCGGCTCTAGAGGTCATGGTATGACCACCCAAAACAGAGTCAAGATATAATGTTTGTTGTGCATAATTCATAATTCATAAGCATACAATAGAACATACAAAGAGAAGGCTCCTCAGTACATATTTATGTGCATGAAGGTGAACATTCCTCCTTTCAGAAGAATTATGGGGGTGTAATGCTTAAATGTGAGAGGCACGGGGACTGTTCATGAGCTTGCACTGCAAAACCCACTCATGCAAGACTTCTGTGTGTCGGAATCCCAAGTGATGTGGTGAATCTGCATGGAGTTCTGTCAGTAGGAAGCTTGCATCCCAGCCAAATGACTTATGGGATGATATTGCATTGCAAGATGACTTTCAACTGCTTCAGATTCCAGATGAACCCAAGTCACATCCACATTGCAGCATTTCTTGAGATTGTTGCACACATCTTTGCTTATGGACAGACACTGGTACTGCTTGTTTACTGGGAAGGTGCCATTGGGGGTTTCATAGCCTTCATAATCACTACCTTGACCAACTGCTGCAATAGGTACTGGATGGCTCAGGAGTTTCAAGTGAACATTTCCTAGGAAGACATGGATTCCAGCTTCTTGACAATGTGACAGTTCATCGAGTCACAGGTAAACATGGTCCAACTGCTGGACAATCAGGTAATATTTATGATGCAAAGCAGATACACACTGAATGTAGGTGAAATCCTGGGGGAATAGTCTCATACACTTTTAAGCACCCTCAGTCAATCAGGCAACAGGGCACTTGTAGATGTTGAGATATCTTCTCCACCCACTTGTTGTGCCACTTGTGCCAATTGGGGTATCCAGGACACATCTCTTCACCAGCCAAGCTCCACTCATCTGACATCAAGTCCAGCATCACAAAGAGAGTCCGATCCCATCCATGTGCTTTCTCAAATTCAGAACATGCTTTCAGCCTTTGCCCATATTTCTGTATCACAATGAGCACTGACTACAGTCTTGAATACAAAGAAGCCAGCATGCCTTTTTGCTCCACTGCATATAGCAATTGTGGCCCTTGTTCCTCTTCATGTTCTTTGTTCTGGTTGGATTGTTTGCTTCTCTGCATGCACACTGAAGAGATTTCCAAGTGATGCTCTGAAAGAGATGAACCAAATAGCCTTT
Source organism: Dacryopinax primogenitus (assembly GCF_000292625.1). Lineage (NCBI taxonomy): Eukaryota > Fungi > Basidiomycota > Dacrymycetes > Dacrymycetales > Dacrymycetaceae > Dacryopinax > Dacryopinax primogenitus. Next base: position 368,671 of record NW_024467222.1, on the reverse strand, counting down.
GGACAGTGGGTGAATGTGTTCAGAGGTCCATATCCAGGAATCACACTTCACCTATGCTCATCAGCTGTGGAATCTGCCTCTTTTCTTCCCACAAACTTACCAAGATCTTATCCCAGACTGCCTGGACAACTTCATGCTGTATTCAGATATTGTGCTCACTCGTTTTGCTCATACCAAAATCTAGGCCTTCAGTTGTGCCCACTTTAGCTATCCCTTTGGTGGGGCTGACCTGCAAGTGGTATTGATGTGTCAATTTGCACTAAACCCATTAAGGGTAATCAAGGGTATGAGAAATAGAGATGTACCAAGCAATGCCGTTGGATAGGTGGAGTGATAGCCCCATCACTTGCATATCTGTCCTCTAACTCTTTGTTGTTATTGTGGTCCTCGTCTTCTTCCTTGCTTTCATTGTGGTCAGAGCTAAGAAACTCCTTGGTTACATCCCAAGTCTGTCTATCATGTCAGTGTATATGCATACAAAGTTCAGAGTGAAGGCTACTTCTTTATTGATATTCTTAGACTTGTCCCACTTCACGGTGTACTGTTTATTGAGTGGTTGGGGTGCTGAGAGAAAGCCCAGTGCAGAGATGGAGCTCTGATGAGGCAGAGAGGTGGAGGAGACTTCAGAAGTAGAGATTGAAGTTGTCTGGTCCTGTAGAAACATATTCAGGTGAGAAGCCAGTTCTTCTGAAGTCTGTTCAAGTTTGCATAGTAGGGCCATGGACAATTTCTTGCCCTCTAACTTCAGCCATTCCAGTTCAGCAAGCTGACCTCCAGCCCACTGCAGGTGCACTTTGGTTTGGGCATGTCTGGTTCTTGTGCAGTGCAGTTCTTCTCGGAGACAGTCTGAGTCCACTACAGTGTTGGCAACAAGCTCCTCAGCTTGTTCCTTTGCTTGACGCTGAATGTGTTTGAGAAAGTCTTGTTCACAAAGACAGATTTTTGCTTTGTGCTCCTGAAGAGCTGTTTCTTGAGCATCAAGAATCTTCTTTGCCATGGTAATGGGTGATGCAGATTTTCATACCTGAGCATAGATTGTTGTAGTCTTCAATTGTTCAGCTTCAGAGTATTTGTCTTGAATCTTCCTGCCAGTATCTTGTTGCAAGCCAGGGTTCTGCACCTGCAGATGTTGAACTTGACTGATATCAGCCACTTCTCTGTTTTGAGCTAATGTGCTCTGTGCAGGGAGTGGTCAGGCATGTGGGTACACACACATTTGGTGGCTTGCATACAGTTTCCTGTACAGCCTGTGGATATGGATACACAGTCATGCCATAACCCTCTCGTGGCTGACAGCAATTAGGAAATGGGCCATAGATAGGGAGGAGATGCTCACAATGTAAGGTGCTGCAGAGGAAGTTGATGAAGACCTTACTTTCAATGCACTTGTTCACCCAACATGGGTTTGTCCAGTGGGAGTTGCTTTCTGACCAGGCTAAAATCAAGTCAGGCTCAGGATAGAGTGCATATGCAAAGCCTTTACCTCTTCAAATAAGGTACTGTTGGACAAAGATTCTTCCTGAGTGGGACCCATGGTGTGTAGGTCTGTATGTGGATGGTGCTTGAAGTAGAAGAACCAGGCATTAGGGACTGTTGCAGCAGTCATATTGGGGATGGCACATACTTGTATGGGGAGGGGTGGAAGATTTGCTGACTGATTGGGGAGATGTAGCCAATTGGCTTCCTGTATTTGAGCACCTGAAGGTGCATATATCTTCAATGACATGAAAACAAGACTACAAAGTTGCAGATACCTTGAGGGTGATTGCCAAGCTGAACAAAGTCCGAGCTCTTCAAGTTTTGTCTTCATTTGCCAAAGGCTCAGCAAGCTGCAAGATGCACTTTTGGCATGCTTTCAGGAGATGTGAAGGCAGATATTGGCGATGGCAGGGAAGCTGATGTTCTCATTGTTGAAGGAACTGCAACAAACTCACATGCACCAGCATTGTTCAATCTACTATTTTTGCTATGCCCCATTTGTTTCTTTTGCGGCATACATTTGTTGTCAGAAGGATCATGCAAGAGACCATTATGGGCATCAAGGGACCATTTCCATGATGCAAGTGTGGTTGGACAAGTGTTGGGCAGCCTCAGTGTTGCCTTGCCTTGCATCGTGAACCACCCAAGATAAGAAGATTGGCAAGACAAAGCTAGAGACTCAGTGGAAGTCAATTGGACAGATTGGATCAACCTATGCTAGCTAAGGTGCACAAGCATTGATGGTCATTGTTGAAAGCAGGACAAAGTGATGCCGTATGATGCAATTGGTGCTCAAAGTCCATGCAAGGTTGCTTCAAACTTGAGCACCTCACCATGGCATCCAAAGGCATTGGGCATCTGCCATACTATGATGTGATGTCCCATTACTTCATAGCCGCTTTGTGAGTCACAGGCAAAGTTATTAATATTGTTCAGGTAAGTAGCTAAAATAATTGTCAGTTCTCAAAGAGAGACAATCTTGTGAGTGATGCTCACTAACTCTGAGCTGGGTCAGCAATCCATGTCTGTCATACATCCTGCCATTTATCCTAGGCTCATCCAAACATCTCAGGACCATCTGAGTGGGCATTGTCCCTTTGCATAGATGCACAGCTATGCCATGTTCTTGTGTTTGTGTTTAAGCAACCACCTGTCAGGTTGGCAGAGATCTCAGCAGCCAGTATATGAGGTAAGGGAAGATGCAGGTTTTGTTAGGTCCTCAGATAATTGAATGAGAGTGCTATGCCTGCAAGGGTTCTGCATAGCCACCATAGCATTAGGTAGCACTGCCTGTTCTCACGGATGCTTGCACGGTCCTTAAAAGCTTTAGACAATACTCGGCCGCTTTTCCCTTCTTCCCTTCTTGTCGGCCATCCTGTTCTATTTTACTCACTCGGCGTTTGCAAGACCTCTGTTCTCGGGATATCAAGACCGCGCGGAGTGACGACGAGCTACGCAGGAGGAATGTCGGCTTCTCGAGGACCGCTCCGGCGTCTGATCCGACTGGACTAGGATAGAATACGCAAGATGGTTCCTTCCCAAATAAGGAGCAGATGGACCAAATTGGGAGACTAAGACCATGTGCTCGTAGAGCGAGGAATGCTCAATCGCTGGTAATCGGTTGTCCGCTTCCTGATGACGTCGATCGGTGATCGGCTTTCTCTAGGATCGCCGATTCTCAGCTTGATTGTCTACTTCTCTCGGACTGGGAAGAGACCCTATGAGAAGGACACGCCGCAGGAGAAGAACTATCGTCTCGTCCTTGCACCGCTAGTGGGGTGTGTATATAACCCAACCTAACATCCAATCCCCTCCCTGTCACATCAACCCCTCCTCACCCTTCCCTCGCTGTCTCTCTCATCTCGTCTACTTGCACTATTCTGCTTCCTCATCCCAGCTCGCCATATCCGCGCTATTTAGCTTGCTTGTCTCGCTCATTAGTCCTTCCTGCTCACGCTCTCGTCAAGTACCATTCCGACCTTTTGCAGTACACACGTTCCCCCCCTACGCCAGTGTGCCAACGAATCCCTCCGCAGGCTAGTCTCCCAGTCAGACGCACTCCTGACACCCGGACTGGTAGTCCTTCTTGTCAGGTTCTTGCATCTGAAGGAGCCTAAGCCTCCCCCCTCTTCCCTCCACATACCGCGTTCTCTGGTCTATTGGTGGGATTGGTTCCTTCACAGACACCGCCTCGAGGATACCAGGACAAGAAGTCTTGGTAAATTCCGAGCTGCGTCTGCGCACGGGCGAATTTCACTGCCCTCTAGAGCTCATCCCCCTTCCCAGACGTGCTCAACCCTGCCTGCTTTCTGTCTCCGGTCTCTGGCCTCTCCTCTGGTGCTGCCCATTCTCCTCCGCAGACACGGTCCGAGGCTAAGGACTCCTTGTCCTTTACGTGGGGCATCCAGTCCTGTCTGCGTAGTATCAGGGCGTGTCGCTCCACGCCCATTCCATAACCTAACTTGGACATTATCTACGCGTTGATGATTCTGTCCCGCTTCCGGCAAGCTACTGTAGAATCGCAAGCTGTTTGGTCCTGTGTTGCGGTATCGTTAGTTTTTGGCTGAAATAGAATGGACGTGCAGTCATATGTTGTCTGTGTGGGTGGCAAATGTATGAAGAAGTGCCTGTTGCGAAGTCGCCGAAGAGGAATCAATCTTAAATATGTGATGAGAAGTCTAGACCCGTGGTATGCGGCAGCCCGTTTAGCTCAGTGGTAGAGCGTGTCACTCGTAATGATAAGGTCGATCGTTCGATCCGGTCAATGGGCACACCTTTTATGCACAATGGAAGATTCCCTCGATTTTCGAGCACTTATCATGGTTTTTACATGGTTTTGGAAGGTTTTGCTGTCGAACCTCCACTGGGTTGTCTGAATAAATCAGTGATTTAATTTATTCGTTTATAATATGAATAAAGCATCGTTGTATGCATCGGTGTAACGCCCGAGGTGAGCCCGATACGCGAGAATCATAGACCCTGAACCCCTTCTCGCACAGGCGCTCATTCCGGTCTTCTTCCTCTTCGCCTCATCCTTCCCCCCTCTCCTCCTCCTCCTCCTCCTCCTCCTCCTCCTCCTCTCCTACCTCCTTCTCCCCCCTTACCTGCTTCCCCTCCTCCTCCCATCCTGGCTCGCAAGATGTCCGAACCTCCGCCCCCCATCGTCCACCCCGACTCCCCCCTTGCCCCCCTCACAGGGCCTCACCGGCGCCCTGGTCTAGTAGTAGAACTCATAGCCGGCTCGGTGGGGGGCGCTGCTCAGGTTCTCGTGGGTCAACCCCTGGATACGATCAAGACTCGGGCGCAGATCGCTCCGAGTGCGTCTTTTCCTCTTTTCTGTCGTGTGTTGGGTGCTGATGATACTTGGTGTAGAGGGCATGTTTGTCAGTGTTCTTACTCTGTTCGTGGGATAGGAGCTGAGATGACTAGCGTAGAAAGGCCCTGTGGATATCTTAATGCAAACGATGAGAAAAGAAGGTTTTCTAGCGTTATATAAAGGTGACTTCCCCAACACCTCTCCCGCGACGAGCTTACCACGATGCAGGAATGGCCTCCCCCTTGATCGGCATCGCTGGTGTCAACTCCCTCCTCTTTGCTGCTTACTCGGTCTCGAAACGCGTCGTGTCGCCTTATCCTGATCTCTCTATCCCTCAGATCGCGCTTGCGGGTTCGATGGCCGGGACGATCAACTCTGTGCTCGCTTCCCCTGGTGCGCGCTCTCGATACCCACAACGTTGTAGGCTGACAAGATTTGTAATTGCGTAAATAGTGGAAATGTTCAAAGTGCGCATGCAGGCGCAGTATGGACAGCCAGGGGATAAGAGGCTCAGGCATGTCGTCTCAGATATGTGGACACACTGGGGATTCCGGAAAGGGATCATGCGCGGTTTCTGGGTTCGTCTCTCGGTGCACCTGCTCGCATGTGCTGATGCTTGAGGTGTGCAGGTGACGGTCGCAAGGGAGATACCGGCTTATGCGGGGTTTTACGCTGGGTATGAGTATGTCAAGAGAGGGTTTGTCAAGCAGTATGGCCCGGATCTGCCTTTCTGGGCTTTGCTCACCAGCGGCTCGTGCGGAGGGGTGCGTCTTGCTATCTTCTACTCGTACATCGACTCATACTCCTCTTTGCAGATCTGTTACTGGATCTCTTGTTACCCTCTCGACGTGATCAAGTCCCGTGTCCAGCAGGCAGACCATCCTCCAAAAGGACTCGACTACATAACCCAAGAGATGCGCATAGTGATGAAAGAGTCTGGATGGCGAGGGCTTTTCCGAGGGTTGTCCCCGAGTTTGGTCAGAAGTATCCCTGCTGCAGGAGCGACGTTCGCCATGTTTGAGCTGACGAGGGATTGGCTGTTGAAGTATACAGATTGGTGATATACAGTTGACGATCTAGATTAGGCGTAGAATGGATGCCGGCAGAGCTGTGGTCATGTTGTGGTCCCTGGGGACGATGACGCGTATATATGCACCTTGCAGACGACGTGCAGTCCACCTTCACACCAACCACCAATGGGCGGCCACCCTCCTACTGTCTCCTCATCATCTGAGGATACGCCCCTGCTCGAACCTCCCCGACATACGAAAGAGCTCCATGCGCGCATCTCCGCCAGTCCACCGATATATCACCGACAGCCTGCCCGCGCCCTCTGGCTAATATCCCAGATCCTCTTTTTGCCTACGCTGTACCTCTACTGGCATGTCCGCTATTTTTTGCGTTCTGCAAGACCGCTGCCCTCTTGGCCGTTGAGACGTGCTGTCGGTGCGCAGCTGATCAGATGGGCGACGAAGACGTTCTACATGGGGAACGCCCTTCCCCGATGGGACATCTCTCAAGAGCCTAACGAGAGAGAGCTTGCCCAGCTAGAAGACTACCGAGCCAGATTCGTATGGATCGACCCTGTTGACATACGGGAGCTTGTTGCTCCTCTCCGTGCTTGGGCAGAGCACGCCGGTGTACAAGGTGTGCGAATCAGAGGGTACTGGGTGGGGGAGGAGGTCGAGCGACCTGCTAGGGGACGAGCGACGGTCGGCAGGAGTCAGGCAGATATTTTGCAGTATCGGGAGATGGAGAGACGGGAGAGGGAACGGGAGGCGCTGGGAGGAGGAGAAGGGAGGAGGGAGACGGGAAAGGTTATGCTTTTCTTACATGGAGGTTCTTATATTGTACGTCTCTCCGGTCAACTACCAACTGTTTCTCACGCGCAATTCGATGTAGACGGGAAGCGCTCATCCCTCCGACTTCACCTCTTTCCTCCCTGGCAACAGCATCCATCACTCACACAAGCTACGTGCATGCCTATCAGTAGACTACCGGCTGTCCTCCGCCTCCCCCAACCCCTTGGCCAACCCATTCCCCGCAGCGCTACTGGATGCTCTCTCCGGGTTCCGCTACCTCCTCTCTCTAGGTATCTCCCCTGGAGAAATAATCATCGCCGGCGACTCGGCAGGCGGGAACCTCGCATTAGCATTATGCAAGTACCTCGTCGAAGCTGAATCTCTCGGTCCTGTCCTGGGCGGCCTTGTTCTGCTTAGCCCGTGGAGCGACCTCACAGACTCGCATCATTATCCCGATTGCTCGCTATATCGGAACTATAAGACGGACTACCTCCTCGGGCTAGAGGAAAGCATGGGCAGCTATTCGGTGCACGCCTACTGCGGAGGCGTGTCACCCTGGTGTCCGTGGATCTCCCCTGGTTCGCTAAGACCGGGCGAGCCCTTCCCGGGTAGCGAGGAGGAGCGAGCGCAGATATATGTAGGAGCTGAAGACTGGGACGATGCGAGTTTCCTCCATTGGCCACGGACGCTCCTTATTCCCGGGTCGGTGGAGATGATCATTGACGAGATCCGCACACTCAAGGGGAAGATGATGAGGGATCGTGTGAGGCTTACGTATAGGGAGTGGGAGGGGTGCCCGCACGATTTTATGACTATGTGGTGCGTAATGTTCTTTGCATGCTTGGGGGAGTGCTGATGAGGGCAGGTTTATGGAGCCGGAGAGGACGCAGATGCTGAGGTTTATCGGCGCGTGGATCGATGGGGAGGTCAATGAGGAGATCGCGACTGGAGAGACGACGGATTGAGTGGGTGGTGGATCCTCGCACGGAACATTCGGATCGGGACAATATGGATGGAAGCCGTTCAGGTGAGCGATGTATACCCCGACTCACTGTACTACTCTTCTTACATAATGGCATCATTTCATCTGGACCTACTGGTTGCGCCTTCCCCGCTCTCATCTGTCGACTACCACGTGCTACCCGGCCACAGAATCATGCAACGCTTCGTCGGACCAGCATGTGAATGAGCAAACTGTTCAGCGTGAAAATAGAGAAGAGAGGAGGGTTTTGTATCGGCAAAGATCGGGCGCTCGGGGCAACTCCGGCGTAACCTTCTGGGAAAGATGGATTCCTGATTCAGAAGATGGTCTCTTTTTTGCTCCAAGTTCTTGATCGGTCAGGAGGTTGGCATCAATTCTTGGACTTGCGATGTTTTGCGCATGGGCTTCATACTCGCCTCCTCAGAGATTGCTTGCATACACGCAATGGCGATGCAGGAATATACGAACGACAAGGAAGAGTCCTGTTGAGGTTCGAAGAGTTCCCAGTATGTACGTCTTCGAGGACGGATTACCCGAGCTGAGTGACAGATCAATTGGATAGGTATGGGACAACGCCTTGGCCGCCCAGTTCGAGCGAGGCAACGCCGCTGGTACCTAATAACCAATCTGCACAAAGCCCGGGAAAGGGGACCTCTCCGGCGTGCCCGGGGTAAATCCTATAAGGTATCGGCTAGGATGCCAGTCCAGTTAAGCGGAAGTCAGGTGCAGTGGCTCGTGAACCAGTCTCGTATAATAGGTTGACACACGGGAATAGCCAGGAGAGCCGACTCAGTACAGGGCGTGGAAAGACACCCTCGCTTGTCGCTCACGATCCACGATCAAGTTACCCGTCTCTTATATTCGACCTATCCTACCCATGATCCGCCCTTGGGGTGGTATCGCAACCTGAACAGACCTGTCGCAGGGGCATAGCAACAGCGCATGCTTATTCGCACAAATGGAACATAATGCATGTGGCCACAACTCGGCATGGGAATCAAATCTCTACGTCACATTTCCACATTGCCCTCTGCTCCAACTGGCGTTTGAGGAAGCCACACAAGACAAGAATCTTGGAAGTTGGAGAGTCTCTGTGATCGATTTTCAGGGTTCCGCCGCGGACAAGGCGACAACAATATCAGGGCCTCCCTTACTCGGTTGTGGCTACATGATTAAGACCCAAAGGTCCTTCCATGTATGTTCTTCGCCGTTTGTCAAGTGGAAACTTCGAGAGGTGCGGAGTATGAACAGGACTGTGTCCCATATGTTTGAATAATTGGTCCATGCGCCACAAACGACTACATTTCAGAATAGAGTATCAATCTATCCACGTCTTCCATTGGTTCATGCGTAACTAGGGTTCCTTCAATTATCACCACATGTTCATTTTCTACTGCTTCATTCAAGCTGCCTCGTGCGCAATGTAAGAGGATACATCGGGAGCAACGCTGCGCGCCTGACTACTGATGTCGCCAACTGGACACTTGTCATACCATTGAGAGACATAGAATATGGAGTAGTGCCTACCAGAAGGCCAGTCTTCAGGTCATTCGATGATCACGATTACCAATACCATGGTGCCGGGTCCACTAATTAACTATACTGAAGCAAATGGCAAGAAGCCGGGGGCAAAACCACGCGCGAAAAGCACGTGGTTCGCGTGGCACCACGTGTGAGTAGGGAAGTAAATCCGGACCCTAAGTCCAAATTTGGAAGTGGAGCTAAATCTGCTTCCACTGCGGCAGTGTGGGACCCTAGCAGGCTGAGGGTTACTTAACCCTGCCCTTATTAAACCCTACCTCTAACCCATATCCCCTAATAATATTCAACAGATAATATATTAGATATATGCATGCAAGGTACAGCACACATGATGCATGTTGACTGCAGTGCCAGGCAGACTGAAAAGAAGATGGGAAATGGCACACAGGAGATGGGACATTGGACATGGGACACAGGACATGGTGAACAATCCCGCCTCCAGCAGGGTGTGTCAGGCTGACATTCCCATGGTAATTCAGAACACTGCCAAGCATTGCATAGTGCTGCAGACCCTCACAACAAGCACCATGAACCCCCACAATAAGCACTGCCCTTCTGAATATTCAGGTATACAAAAACCAGCCTGGCTACATGCATGGATACAAGGAGAGTGTTTTGCACAGCCTAGAGCAGAGAGTATAAGCACATCCCAGAATCCACTGTACTTAGTTATCTTCCCCTCTACCTGAGAGTTGCCTTATATGGATCCGATTATCCTGATATTGGTAGGAAGTACACTTGACCTAACTTGACTTTGACTGATCTGAGACTGACTTCCAAATTTTGTGTACTGATTATTGACTGTACAGCAGTGGCTGAAACTGACTGACTTACTGTTACCTGACCGATTTACTGAACAAATGAACATACCTGTTAACTGACACCAGTATACCCCCATAGCTGCAAGAACTTGCACACCTCCCAGCAGACTGATATATTCAGACCATGGATATTCGGACACCTCTTGGGTTGGATCAATGGGACATGGGAGATGGCCACAGGAGACAGGAGACGGGAGATGGGAGATGGGAGATGGGAGACGGGAGACGGGAGATGGGAGATGGGAGATGGGAGATGGGACACGGGACACAGGACATGGGACATGGGAGATGAGAGTTGGGATGCGGGAGAGAGGAGACATGGAAAAAATATACTTGCACTGAAAACGATGAGCGAAGCGAGACGGGCTCCCCTAGTAATCTTGAACGATACTGCTCGGCGTGCTCCATGTGCAAGATGCAGGTACACGTTTTTGCGAAGGAGGGATAGGTGCTTCTTTGTCAATCCCCTTACAAGAGGAAGCGAAGAACAAGTGTTCGCAACATGTGATGAAGTCAGGGTTGCAGTATATTCGCCGTAGCAATTCCCTGCGGGTCGTAGTGGCAGTCTGCCAGCAGTCCACATCTGCAGGATCTCGCGTTATAATGACAATAATCAATGCCTATGTTTTTGTACTCACTGCATAGCATGTTGAGAGTTAATCATGCGCTCTTCCCCAGACTTCTCGAGAGATTATCATGCTGGCTACACTGATGTGATGTCATGACAAAGTGACAATCACAACAGGGAATGAACGCACGTGTTCGCATCCCAACGACGTGAATGTGAGATGATGGCATCAGTTCATAGCACTGCCAGCTGCAGTTGTGTTTGTGAATGGGACTCTTTCGATTTTCGAGTTTTTGTTGGACAATCCCAGGAGCAATGTCGGAGAGGGAAAACCTCGGTGCTACAAAAATACGTCAGCAAAGCAAAGAGCACATGATGATTTTCCCCTCATCCAATGCACTAAATAGGCGAAGGGAGAGGCCAAAAATCCTGCTCTGTTATCTGCTCTGAGGTGACCCATAACAATTTACCGGATGACAGATCACGTCAGGCAACAAAGCGGTCTCCATCTCCAACAAGGAAGGAAGGGCCCTAAGAGGTTCTAAGAAGTGTCGAGATCTTCAGACGCTTCTTGGTTCGCTGGAGGTACACAACTTGGTCACTATCCCCACGAAATCCAGCTCGGACGCCGAGGGAGAAAGAACGGAACCGCTCGTACCTGTTATCGCCATGAACCTTTTGAATATTTCTCCACACCGACTGGCAATCTGAAGACGTCAGTTCCGTTTGTTGCGTTTGCAAAGACGGAGTTCGTTGTCCCGCTAGATAGCACCTTCTTACGGCGGAGAAGTTTCAGAGTCTGCCAATGAAAGCTGACGTATTTGTACACTGAGAACGGTACTGACCCCCTGAAAGAACTGCTTCTTTATGTATACACGCGGTGTGTGTGCTTCCTCCAAGTGCCTGTAGGTGAAAATTTAGTACCTGGTCAACTCGTCGATGATGACACTGTGATTAGCCTTTCTTCGTTTTTAGCGCCTTTCGGGGCAGCGAGGTCGGGCATCCGACTGAGTTAGGCAATCTCAAGTTCCTCGGCGTGATATCTGAGGTTCTTTGAACATAGCCAATTAGGACCTCTTGGCGGGAAGTCTCGACCCGGATCGATGGCAAATAGAAACCACTGATAGTCCAGTCAAGTCCAACTCAGCTCCCGCATCGCAAACAGTTGTGACAATTGTATTCCAGCCAAAGGGTATTCACTGCCGGGTATTTACTGCCGGGTTGGTGGGAAACGAGCGACCCACCAGCGGTGCCCAACCAGTAATGTCTGACCAGCTCGGTACGCGTCCCATTACATACTGTGCCGATGTTGCCAGGTTTCGTTAGAACTATCCAAGCCACAGGAGCAATGTTTGCAACGTTTGTTAAACTGTCCGGGTTGGTAGATGATGTAGATAGACAATTTAGACATGGGTGGGGGAATGAAGTTGCGCAGCCGTCCTCACATTCTAGTCCCTGGCAATTTAGGAACGACCACCAACATGAACCGGGCAGAGATGATGGCCAACTCGTTATCGACGCCCACCAACAATGGGCGACGACTTCCCCGCCGTATCCACATCTACCTCTGAGAATACACCGCTGCGAGGATCGCATTCACAAACGAAGGAAACTCAGGCAAGCAGGAGCTCCGTCAGGAGCCCAATCTACAATACCCAGCCTGCTCGAGGTCTTTGGTTAACCAAGCAGATCCTGCTCTTGCCTCCGTCATACCTGTACTGGAATGTCCGCTATCTCCTTCCCTCTGGTCGACCTCTTCCCTCCTGGACGCTGCGCCGGACTGTCGGAGCGCAGCTCATCAGATGGGGTATGAAGACCCTCTACAGGGGCAACGCGCTGCCCCACGCGCACTTCTCCGAACCTCCGACAAGAAGAGATCTCGCACAGTTGAAAAAATACAATGCTCGACTTGTGTGGATCGACCCTGTTGATGTGAAAGAAGTCTCGGAGCCCGTGGGTGGGTGGGCTGAGCAAGCGGGCGTAAAGGGGGTGAGGGTGAGGGGATACTGGGTTGGGGACGAAGTGGAGCGAGAGAAGAAGACGACCTTGGGTAAGGAGAGAAGAGAAGGAGGGAAGGTCATGCTCTTCCTTCATGGAGGTTCTTATATCCTGTGTGTTCGATGTCCTACCATTTACCGTTGCTAACGCCCATTTTCCCGCTACCGTAGATGGGGAGCGCCCATCCCTCTGAGATGACTTCCTACTTCCCGCTCAACAGTATCCATCACTCGCACGAGCTCTGCGCCTGTTTGTCCGTAGACTACCGACTCTCTTCCGGCTCTCCCAACCCAGCCGCCAACCCCTTCCCAGCCGCGCTACTAGACGCCCTCTCCAGCTTCCGCTACCTTCTCTCCCTTGGCTTCTCACCCAGGGAAATCATCATCGCTGGCGATTCCTCAGGTGGTAACCTCGCCATGGCGCTATGCAAGTACCTCGTCGAGGTCGAGTCTCTCGGGCCTGTACTAGGAGGACTCATTCTCCTAAGCCCCGCATGCGACCTGACAGAATCACACCACTATCCCGAGAGCTCGCAGTTTCGGAACTACAAGACAGACTACCTGCTCGGGTTAGAGGAGAGCATCTTCAGCTATTCAGTTCATGCCTTCTGCGGGAGTGTATCACCTTGGTGTCCGTAGATCTCTCCCGGCGCTCTGAGTCCTGGAGAACAGCAACCAGGCGGTAGTGACCAGCACCGGGAAATGGATGGGGCCCCAGAAGACGGAAATAACGCGACTTTCCTTCATTGGCCACGGACGCTCCTTATCGCTGGCTCGGTGGAGATGATCCTCGATGAGATCCGCACACTCAAGCGCAGGATGGTGCGGGACGGCGTACTCCTCATGTACAGGGATGGGAAGGATGTCCACACGACTGTATGATCATGTGGTACGTGCTCGTGAAAATTCAATCATGACAGAGGGCTGATGAGGCATAGCTTTATGGAGCCAGAAAGGACGGAAATGTTGAGGTTTGTTTGTTCGTGGATTGATGGGGAGACCAATGACATTACCACTGGTGATGGGCAAGTGGTGCACTGAGTGAAGGCTGTGGATCCTCGAAGGGCCTTTTGCGTGGGAAGCAGCGACCAGTCGGCGACGGAATACCCTTCGCAAACTACGCTCAGTGCTTATATTGGGGCAATAGTATAATTCTGGATGAGATTTTCTCGCGGGGATGGTGTCATGTTGACTGAGCGGACTTTTTGTCATGCGTAGACCGACGGCCTTGCTGCAAATACGATTATTCCTCGTCTCGGAGTGCCTTCGGCTTACAGCGGCCTCAACACCCCAGGCTTAAGACGGACGGGAGTTCGCTCTGGATCTATGATCTGCACAGAAGTTGGATTACTACATACGTATGTACCTAGCCGCCTTGGCATAACAACGATGATGCGGGGTAATGTGACGAACGGGAAAATGATAACACAAATGGATAGTCCAGTGTATATGGTGAATTAATCGTGTATGCGCTCGAAGTCCAACGATAAATCATGAGGTCCGTACCGATATCATCCCTGGAACTACAACTAAGTCGATCCAAACTGACATACCCCGCAGCTGCCACTGGTCGTTACAGCTGTTTCCTTGAAGTTGCAGCTCTGCAAACCCATCGTACACACCTGACTTGGCAGGGTTCCCTTCAGCGCTGTGTTCATATGCAAATCTAGCACTCTGAGCGAGGTCGGTAGGGTGGGCGGTAGAGAGGTCAGATCGTTACTCGATAGGTTGATGTCAACGAGGGAAGTGAAAGCGGCGAGGGAACTCGGGAAGGAGGAAGAGAGGGCGTTTACGGATAGATCCAGCATTTGCAGAGTAGTCGCAAAAGACGCCGTTGGTGAGAGCAGGGTCGCAAGATTCATCTCCAGGTTCTGGCCGTTGACGATACTAATACAAGTCAGCCTTCGGGAATGGTACAAATTAGAGAATTTCGTACAGGGAAGTCAAAGGAAGTTCGGTGATTGAACTCGGCAGTGTCTGCCCGAGGTTAGAATTACCCGCCAGAGTGAGCCACTGCAGTGACTTAAGGGCGTCGAACGCATTGTCCGGCAATGGGCCGAAACCTGTTGTCTGCAGTTGAAGAGTCACGAGTCCGCTGAGTTGGAGAAGACTCTGTGGAAGTGAGCCAGCTGGGCAGGATTATAGTCAGCAAGAGATGCCTGCTTGTACATGAGAATGGCTCACCCGGCACCTGCCCATTCCCCGTGATTTGCAGACCCTGCAATGCAACGAAGCCGCTCATGGAGTCTTCCGACAGGGTCTGCGGTACAGCCGGGAACGTCATCGTCAATTGGGTCACTCGACCTGCTGCATCGCAGGTTACGCCAGACCATGCAGTGCATGGATTCAAGTTGGACATCCAGCCCTCGTTCTTGAGCGGATTCGACGACGTTGAGTTAGCTGCAGCGAGGAAAAGCGTTTGCAAGGAGCAAAACTGGAGAATCTGGCCAACCGAGACACCGCCCGTGTTCGGATCCCTGGACTGTGGAACAAAACCAGGGGCAAGGTCGTTAGGCAATGTGGCGAGAAGAGATGAGCAGGTTCCGCAAGGATAGTTTTGCGGATTGCTGGGTGCTGAGACCTGGAATTGTGTGAGGCAGTTCTGAACGGCTGGACTGAGCGGTTGGGCAAATGCTGTTGGTGATGTAGTGACAGTCGAAGGGCTTGGTGTTGTCGTGTATGTCACTGTTGCTGACGCTGTGGTCAAATACGTTGTGCCTGAAAGGACAACTGAAGAAAAAGTCGGCTCCACGGTAAAAGTCACAACAGGCGGCGGAGAATATACGGTCACATTCGAAGAGGTTGTTGAACTGGAAGTCGACGTCCTTGCGCGAGTACCGAACACACCTCCGAGTGTCGCGGCAATGATGATGAGGATGATCAACAGGATGATGATACACATACGACGTCTCTTCTTCTTGTCCACGTCCTTCTTGGATCTCTCATCCTTCACTGGGCGACCATGTCTATCGAACATGCCTCGTGCCTGCTTCTCATGATACTCAATATCAATGTTGATTGGCAGGGCGACGCTCATCCGCCTCGGATACCCATGATTAGGCACTGGATACAGAGGTTGAGGAACAACGACGAGAGGTCGAAGGCTGCCGGAGGAACGCTTGCTTGAGGGCGAGAGAGGAGAAGTGTCTGTCAGAGGGGTTTCCAGCCGGTCATACGTTGGCCTCTTCAATTCAGGCATTATTATCGGCGGAGGAAGCGGCGCGTGAAACGGATACGGAAGGTTGACGAATTGTCGGACGGATTCGATCTTCCTGCTCAGGCGATGGGACAGCGCGCTCTGGTTGCGTGATACAGTCACGGGCTCTGTTTGCCCGCGCTCGATATCAACATTCTCCACAGTGCGGTCCTTAATCGGTGACTTGGGAAAGCGGAAGACTGTCGATGGGAATACCGGAGAAGTCGGCGTATCAGGAGAGAATTTGAATGCAATATCCCCATAGACGGCTGATGAGGGCATGATGAGGTCGGGGGTTGGGGGGCGCATGGGTCGTACCGGTCGGGGAGGGGAACGAGGAGGCTTTTGAGGAGGCAAGGGAACACTCGCAGAGAACAGCATTGAAGGGATGAACATGGTACCAACACGAGAGATAGGATCTGAATCGGGCTTTGCTGGAGTGGTTGGAGAACCGAGGTGCTCGTGGAACCGAGATGACGATTGGTGGGACAGGAGGGTGTCCACACTGTGCGTGGACTGTGTCCAAGAATGTCGTAGTTGCGGTGGCACCACCTTGGGAGACGATGGAAGGGGCGACGTGCGTGTTGTAGCAGCCATTATGAGTGAACGTGTGGGTGAACCACCAGGTCGAATGAAAGTACAACGGCGCTGTGAAGACAGCAGGCAAGCAGGAGCAAATACCAGTCGACGAGATAATGTTGATGAGCGTCAAGCAGATATCGCACAGTCCAGCAGTGTAATCTGTAGCACAACGACAGAGTGAAGTCAACACTTGTCAGTTGGGGAAAATTGAGATGGTTGTGGTGGAAGAAGGGCAAGTTGGAAGAGATGTCTGTCCGCTTTCAAGAGGCAAAGGGCCAGTGAAACCTCCTAACCTTCGCTGGCCTTCCGTTCTCTTTCACACCCTAATCCAAGATTGGCTCGTTCATTCATCACGCAGCAGAAGCAGCGCCAGACAATAGGTCCACCAGACAACAAGGCCATAAGTGCGAGCAACGCCAGTGATCGTCTGCGTGGCAAGAACAATAAAAGACCACAGGACCAACCCCGAGTACTAGGGGGCTGTGCTCTGCTGTCCAATAAAAACACGTGAAAAGCGGAATCAGATTTGAGTGCTTGACGACCAGTTGACCAGTTGATCGGGTATCACACCACTTGCAGGCACAATCATCGTCTTGAAGCCCTGGCCTCACACTCAGTCGTCGTGAAGAGACGAAGGGGAGAGCTAAGCGTTAGCTCGCTGGTCGTGGCCGCTCTTCGTTGTAAGCATCCATGCATTCATTGTTCCGGGGGACCTCCAGCGGATGACAGTTGCAGGATCGTCAATCGTTCGACATGGTCGCGACTCCATTCCGAAGTAAATAGATAGTTGACCTGGGTGCCTATGTAAGGACTGTAGAGAGCTCGAATCGTATAGGAAGCGCACCTTAAATATAGGCTAGCTCTGTGTCGTTACCGCTTGTGGGTCCCACAACTGAGGATGATACGAGCGAGCTTGGACACGAAAATGCTGGCGTGGAGATCATGAAGCAGAAACGGACTCCGGATGGAAGTGCGTAACACAATGTGAATTCTTCCTCGCTGGGAAAAGAAGTCAACTCGTAATACGCGGTACCTTTATGCGTACTGGAAAACTATCAGGAAACACTTCTCCTTATGCGTGCGCGGCATTCTGCCGACCTTATACAGGATGTTGGTCTGTCAGAAATCACGGTGCCTGAGGGCGGGGGACTTGCTCAGAGGCGTGCACAGTATATGCTGTTAAAGCCCCTGACCGGAACATCGGCCTGATGGATGGGTCAGATCAAAGCTTCATTACAAAGAGTCCTCTGCCTCACCTTATAGACAGGAGTCTGGATATGCGATAGGGTGGTTGAGCGAGGTGTGCGGGGCACCTGGTGCACCTGGTATGTATGCGTGCGACCAAGGCCCGCTGAAGGCTGTCCCCCAACTGTGCCGTTGTGTCATAGATGGCCAGTAGCAGTACAAAGAACAACGTACTTGCCCTTGTTGAACAGAGGGAGGAGGGGATCAAGCACTTCCGTGGGCTGGTGTCAGACAAGTCCGACGAGGGGAGGACACGTTGGTTGTACACGGAGCAGTCGGCGCTGTAGAAAGGAAGAAGGGTCTCGATATAACATGGTGGAAGAGGAGGACAAACCCTCCCAACCCAGAACCCCAGAGTTATACGCGACAATCCCAGTGTTTACCCCGCATCCAGTCCATTCGCGCCAGTCGCGTCCCAGTCACTCCAAATCGCGTTCCCTCCAAGTCAGGTCCTGATCCAGCTCCATGTATCGTGTTTCGCCTTTTAACTGGTGCAACTAGCATATATTGCATACACGAGGCATCGAGAATCGTCGATCATGTTCCCAGCAGAGTCACAGGAATGCAAGCCAAGTTGTCTAGTCCCACATTCCGCGCGTAGGGAACACGTGCTATCACGTGCCTGGATGTCAAAGACGTCCATTACAGTAACGGGTAAAATACGAAGCAAATACATCATAAAGTACTATACACCCATCAACCCCGCAATCAGTCCAACCTCCCACCCACCCACTCACCGCTCACCGTTACGCTCAGCAGAGCGCTCAGCGCTCCCCATGCCTCTCCCTCTCCACAAACCCCACCGCAGCCGCCGTAGTAGGAAAAAAATGGTCCTCCCCCAAAAACAGGACCACTCCCGCTTTCCTCAGAGCTGACATCTGTGCCGGTCTCACACGTGCGAAGCACACGCAGACGCCGCGGCTGGAGTATGTTTCTGCTAGTTCGCGGAAGATCTGGACGGCGCTGCGAGGCGTTAGGTGAGACGGCAGGAGCGGGGAAGGGGAGGGGAAAGGGAAAGGGGGACGTACGACGCGTCCATCTCTTCTACGTCTGCGAGCTGGAAGACGACAGCAACCGCTTCTGCTCGTACGGCTATGCGTGGTCAGGGGGATCCGATAGTACATACGCAGAAGAGAGACGCACGCGCATCAGACGGATGATGTTTACTATTCCCGTACAGTTCCAGTCTCCTGAGCCGTTCCTTCATCGACCCGGTATTCACTGTCCGTATTCAGCACCCTCACCGTGAAACGCGAAATGCGAAATGCGGGGTCAACGTACCAAAGTTCAGGTTCTCACATATGCGGACAACGAGCACCCCGCTCGTATCCTCCAGTTCCATGGGGAAGTCCTCGTCGATAGGCACGTAGTGCGTCGTGCCCGGTTCGCGGGCCATGATCTTTATCCTCTGCTGTGAGGACTGACGTATGACGAGGAGGATCGTGAGTGCGAAAGGGATCCCTATGCCTACTTCTACGGACCAGACGAGGGTGAGGAAGAACGTTAGCAGCATGAGGATCATATCGCTCCAAGCGCTCATCCTGCGCTGCTGGATGAGAAAACGTTCGACAGGGGAAGAGGGGGCACGCACTTCCAGTAGAAGAGGATGTCTTCCGGCATCTCGGCGATGATGGTGTACACGACGAGGCAGATACTGCGCGCGTCAGTCATCTTCCAGGTACGAGGGGCAGTGTACATACATGCATGCCAGGACCGCCTTGGGCAGGAAGTACAGTGCCGGCAAGAGGAACCTTATGGAGAGGAGGACGATGACACTGAGGATCAAGCTCGTCATAGGTGTCTTTCCTCCAGTGTCCGCTGCCAGCCTGCTCCTCGTAATCGCGCCATAAGCCGGCAGCGTACTCGGCACAAAGCTCGCAACGACGTTCCCCGCCCCGAGGGCAGTGAGTTCCCGGTTCGGACTGACAGAATAACGGAAACGCTGTGCGTTCTGTTTTGCGGCTACGACGGAATCGATGAAGCCTATTATGGAGCAGAAGATGGCGGTTGGGAAGGTTTGTTTGAAGAATCGCAGGTTTTTGCGTTGTAGGGGAAGAGCGAGGAAGGATTTCCGTTGGGAGATGGAGACTGGGCCGAGCACTTCGATTCCTCGGGATTGCCAGTCAAGTGTGCCACACAGGACTGCCAATACAAGGTTAAAGAGAGGAGAAACAGAAGGAAAGGGGGGACGCACTCGTAGTGACGACAACACAGATGAGGATCTCGGGAAGGTACATCAGCGGCGTGAACCGTTTTTTATAGTGCGTCTTGACAGTGCGCGTGAGGATGAGGAATGCCATACTGCATAGGCTGAGGATGGTCGTGGGGATATGCGAGGAGCCTAGGTGCTGGAGGAGGAATATGAGCTTGTCGAGCGCTGTGTGGAGGTCGACGTTGGCGTAGATGCTTTGGAGACCTAGCCTGCGGAGAGTCAGCTGGGTATCTGCCGGAGGAATGGAACATACATTGGCACAAGCTGTTCTATGACGATGACCAAAGACTGTTTCCTGTCAGCGAAGAAGGGACATGTGACTAAGGACGCACAACAGCAGTGACAAACCCCCTCAACAGACTCCGGCTAAGGACGACATCTATAAACCCCAGCCTGAGCAGGCCTAGCAAGAGACTAATCGCCCCAACTTGGAAAGTGATCATCGTCGCTACCTCAGCTGCGATCTCTGCAAAGTCGTCCCCCGAGTGAGGATCATCATGCCACACTCTCTGGATCGCTTGGCCCACCAGGAGGGAAAGAGATCCCTCAGGTCCGACGGAGAGGTGCGCGCAGCTGCCGAGGAGGGAGTAGACGAGCGGCTGGATGGCGGCTGCGAAAAGGCCGGAGAAGGGGTCTACGTGTGCGAGAGAGGAAGCGTAGGACAGTGAGAGGGGGATGATGACTGCTGCTACTGTTATCGCGGCTACTGTGTCGCCCCATAGACTGCTCTGAGGTGAGTAACGAACTAGGGAATGAAGGAAATGACGGACGACTCGAGCTTGTATTCCACCATCCACTTCGTAGCTGGCACGTAATACCTCATGCGTCCCCACCACCACCTCGCGGTCCATCTTCCTGCCGCCGGCTCTCCCAGTTCGTTTATATCTCCCAGTTCTTCCGAACCCGTACTGGGACGGGGAGACTTGCTTGTCCTCCTTCGCTCTGAAGCTAGGAGGGGGGACTCTTCGGATATGGAGGATGAGAGACGGCGGGAGTAGGTTGGCTGGGGGAAGCGGGATGAGGAGGGAGAGGGGGAGGTCGCTCGAGATGCGTAGGGGGTGGGATCGTAGGCCATTGAAGGGTATAGAGATAAGAAGAGTTAAGAGGCTGAGAGAGAAGGGACTGAGAGATGTCAGGGTGCCAAGGGACGAAAATAAGGTGAAGTGGGGCATGTCGTAATACGCACGTTTATACGGGTTCGCTGAACATGACTCGCTTGTCCCTACAAACACTTTCAACTTTATCTACTACCATGGATATCACTAACGATACTAAACTATTGTTGATACCCCACAATCACTTACATACCCCACACACTCTGCGCCTTCTTCGCCCGCCAATCACAACAGACCCTTGTATGACGTCCTCAATCTGCCTCCGCACCAATCCCCTTTCTCCCGATGGCAACCATTCCGATTACTCCCAACTTCGCAGCGATTCCACTCAGTCTGCTTCTCACCAGCAACCTGATTGCCTACGACCCATAGAAACCTAATCATCTCCACTCCCTTTTATGTCTCATAACCCGGCCCATCCCTCCGGTGGACATTCCCGAGAGTGAGAGGTGCATAATAGCCCCTCTCTACGCCATTCCGACTGTTCCGAGCCCGCTCGATCGGCGCATACATCCACACGCATGCCGGCCGTCCATCACTCACCCGCACGTAAGGCGATCCGCGTGCCCTTAAACCGCCTGCGACACCCTGATCGGGGAAGGGGGCATGCTTACGCTCGTTCTCCTCTCCCGTCTCATCGCCGCATAACACGGTAGAATTAGGGCATACACCTTCTGCCTATATCTACCTCCCTCTCACCTCCTATTCAACACCAGCCTCGTCTGCTCCTCCACCCGTCCCCCGAGACACTCAGAGACATGACGCCATTCCACTTCTTCTCTCATCTCTTTGCCGCTCTCTGCACTCTCGCGGCACCAACACATGACTCCCAGGGTAACACCTTCCCTCAACATCACATCACGTGCTTACTTCTTCTCTCTCTAAGCGCTGCTCAACGGTCTCCCCTCTCCCCCGTTCACACCAAGTGACCCGTCGAGTATACCCCAACTCCCACAGACAGAAAATACAACCGTACTCATCCTCGGCGGTGGGCTAGCGGGCTTATCAGCAGCACACGCCCTCGCCACGGAATACAACATCACCGACTACCTGATCGTCGAAGCCCAGCGTTTTCTCGGGGGGAGGCTGCACTCCGTCCCCTTCGGGCTCGATCAGGCAACAGGCAAACCATACCTCGTCGAAGCAGGCGCCAACTGGGTACACGGGGTCGAGAACCCAAGCACGGGGCTCGTAAACCCTATATGGACACTCGTTCGCCAGCTCGGGCTGAACGCCACTCCCAGCGCCTCGGGCTTGGTGCCGGAGGCGTTTGATCGTCAGGGAAGGGTGGACGTGAGCCGGGTATGGGAGGAATGGGAGAAGGCGTGGGAGAAGTTCCTCTTGCTGGGGAGGGAGAGGCAGGCGAGAGGAGATGGGGATATGACTGCTCGTGCTGGGCTAAGGATCGCAGGCTGGACACCGGGGGATCATATTCGTCGCAGGTGGGTTGACTGCTTCTGCCTCGGGAAGAGAACCACTGATGCGGGAGTGGGGGTAGCGTCGAGTTCTGGAACTTTGATATGGAGAGCCAGCAGAACCCGGATGAGAGTTCCTGGTTCGAGATCGCTAATAACCACTATCATGTGCGCCCTTCTCCCCTGTCCCCTGAGCGAACCACCTGATCCTCGAACAGACATACCACGGTTTCTCAGACGAAGAATACCTGATCCACGATCCCAGGGGGTTCGTAGCCATCGCTACCGAGCCGTATTTCTCCCTCCCTGCCGAACGCCGCGGGCGGCTGTTGCTCGGCGAGCCTGTGAGAGAACTGCATTATTCTGACCAAGGAGTGGAGGCCGTGCTTGACGGGAAGAGGGTACGTGCGGAGTACGCGATATGTACCTTTTCCGTAGGGGTGTTACAGTCCAAAGGTGCGTTCTTCCCTGTGTAGGGCGTCGAGGCGCTAACCCCTTGGGCAGCGGTGACGTTCCATCCCCCGCTCCCGCGCTGGAAATCCGATGCCATAGACGGGTTCTCCATGTCGACATACACGAAGATCTTCCTCCAGTTCTCGAGTAAGTTCTGGGCGGAATCCGAGTTTCAGCTATATGCTTCCCCGAGGAGGGGGTATTATGCCCAGTTCCAGTCGCTTGACGTGCCGGGCTTTCTGGAGGGGAGTAGGATACTGTTTACTACTCTGACGGATGAGGAGAGCGTGAGGGTCGAGGGGATGAGAGATGAGGAGGTCAAGCAGGAGGTGCTGGAGGTGTTAAGGGAGATGTACGGCGCAGAGAACGTCAGCGAGTGCACGGCGTTCTACTTCCACAGGTCTGTCCACGCACACAGGTACATACGCACGTCCCCGCTGACCGTTTCCCCGCAGGTGGCACGCCAACCCTTACACAAGAGGGTCATACAGCAACTGGCCAGCTTCCTACCTCCCCGCAGCGCAGACCAACCTCCGCGCGGCGCTCTCCGCCCGCCTGCTCTTTGCGGGCGAAGCGACGTCTTACGAGTATCTTGGGTACTTGCAGGGCGCTTGGACTGAGGGGAGGAAGGCGGCCCAGGGAGTGGCGAGGTGCCTCTTGAGTGAGGGGGAGAGGGGATGCTTGAAGCAGGATTGGTGGGAACAGATCACGGCTGGACAGGGTGGGGGCCGGCAGTGGCAGAAGAAGGAGGTGGGAGAGGGATGAGGGATGAGCTGATCTGGAGGTGGAGGGTGACGCATGTTGCGGGCGACATTGGTGTTGTTGGTTTTTATTTGTTTGTCGTGTTGTTGTTTCATTATTCTTTCTCAGAGACCGTTATCCTATTGCACTGTAGACGGTACGTACAGAGCTTGTAAGGAGTAGAGTCAGTCTGAGCCGTAAGCTAACAGTGATGAACCTCAGGAGCTTAATCATACATTCCGTCCACCGATCACTGAACCATCTGTTCCATGTCTGACATGTCAACGCCTCGAGCCAAAGGGACACAACAGAAATCACTGGGAACGTGTGGAGGTATGCAACACAGGGATCACCAGGAAGGTGCTGAGAGGACCAGTGCCCGCAAGCAGACAACACTCCCACCTTGGTACAACATGCACCACTCGCATTAGAATTGTGGATAATCTGGACGTATCCTAGGTCTACTATCCCTCTTTAATCCTCATCCCAGTCCTGCCCACCCTGCTGTTGTGGTATCTTCGGTCCACCAGCAGGCTTGGACATGATGATGCTGTCTACTCGGAGAACAGACACTGCTGCTTCCGTAGCCAGCCGGATTGCCCATGCTTTGGCAGCCAGAGAGTCGAAGATCTGCGCTTCCGTAGCGTCAACTGTTCCGTTGTTTTCCCCCTAGTACTCGTTAACATTCATTCCGATCGTGGCGTTTAAGATGACATACCTCTATGTCGACACCCCAAGAGGGTCCCCGATCTGCATGAAGAGCGTAGAGCCTGCTCACCACTTCGCTCGTTTGCAGCCCAGCGTTCTCTGCCAATGTATTCACGACCACCTCCAGCGCAGTCGCATACCGCCTGACTGCATGCTGGTTCAGGCCCCTGAGACCAGCACCGTATGCCTCCACTCTGCGCGCCAGCTCCAGCTCGGTGGCCCCAGCTCCAGGAACCATCCGGCCTTCTTTGACCAACGCCTTGATGACGTTGACACCGTCATCTACGGCACGCTCCAGATCGTCCAGGAGGTTTGTGGTTGCGCCTCGGAGAACGATCGTCGCGGTCTTTGTCGTCTCCCCCTTCTCTTGCCGGAGCACCGTCACGCGATCAGAACCGATCTCAGTTGTCTCCATGACGTCCACGTATCCCGCTTCTTCTGACGTTGGCGCACCTAGACGGGCAAGGGGTGTGGCGCCGACGACACGGCATAGCCTGCGAAGATCGAATTTGGAAAGCACTTTGAGAACGGCGATGTTCAAGCGGTCGAGATAGTGCAGGGCAAGCTCTCCGACACCTGCGCCAGCAACGATCATCTTGACACCGGAATCCGCGATCTCTTTTAGGATCTGTCGATAATTTGTTAGCAGGGAGAAGGGAGAATTGCATTAGGTTACTCGCCTTCTCCATGTGCTTCTCCTCCCCGGTCGAAAAATTCAAGAGCTGGTCAGCGTTCTTGAGCAAAACCGTGCCCTTTGTCTCCGTCTGTGCGATATCGATGCCACAAGTGTACACAGCGACTTTGGCTTTTTCCAAATTCTTGATAATACCCTCCGTCTCCCGACCAAACACCATACCCCGTACGACGCGCGAGCTCGAAATATTCCCTCCTAATATCTTCACGACGCGTACATTGTCGACATTGAAGTTCGATGGCTTTGAAGGCATGACGATGAGAGCGGCTTCGGCAACAAGTGAGGAAAGGGTGTCTTCCGAGCCATATTGCTTGGACGCGATTGCCGGCCGGAGGGCAATAGTGAGCGAATCCAGGGTTGGAGGTGTTGGAACCGTGTGCGCGTTGAGATCTACATGTTGATTTGTAATTGTATTCACCAGGAATAGCCATCATAGCCATCTTACTCACTTTCCAGCTCCTTCAGGGCTTTCGCGAGAGCCAGCTCGTACCCTTGAATCACCTCACTAGGATGAAGGCCCATGACAAGCAGATGTTCCGCCTTCTTAAGCAACTCTCCAGCAAAGATCAAAACGAAGTTTGTCGCGTCTCCCATCTCCGCTTCTTGTGCCTGAGACGCCATGACGAGCAGTTTCGCAGCCGGGTGAACGACCTCGATTTCTCGTAGGATTGTTGCGGCATCGGATGTCACGAAGAGCTTAGAAAGATGATTGATGATCAGTTTGTTCCGACCTGAAGATTCTTAGCGACCATTCAGGCATTGGTGACGTTAAACTCACCATTTGGACCAAAGCTCGTTCGGACCGTGTCCGAGAGTTCAGATACAGCCTCAATGTTCCGGAGGACGGCTTCGTCAATCCCAGATACTTGCTACATGCACCAGTGAGTCAAACTAGTAGACGTAATAGAAAAATACACACCTTGTATCCTTCCTTGAACAACTGGATGTTATTTGCCTTCGGTACTCTCAGAGCCATTTTGCAGATGTGCTTGTAAGAGTGGATGGTCACTTTTAACACGCACGACCTGCGCGTCTCTTAGAATTTTGCTTCCGCGATATTCCAGGGACGCGCGGCGCAAAATGACTCTGTCGGAGTTATTGTTCTAGTCAATCAGTCCTTATTATATGATAGCATCTACGGGTATGTAATTGGAATTCAACGAAGAGGTACAGTAATGGTCAGAACACCTTTCTATCAAGGGGTTGCGCGACCCATCCAGCGGGGATAGAGCGAACACTCGCGGACGGTCCAGCGCTTAGTCAACCAAGCGAGGAAACGCTCCACTCCGAGGCCATAACCACCATGCTCACATGTGCCGTACTTCCTCTGATCAGTGAACCAGTAGTAAGGTTCTGGGTCAATACCCTCGCGTTTGTATGCTTTAAGCAGCTCTTGCATGTCCGCAATCCTCATGCTGCCGCCTACGATCTCACCAACACCGGGCATGAGCAGGTCAACGCTCTCAGTGTATTTAGGGTCACCGGGTATCGGCTTCATGTAGAATGCCTTGATCTCTTTCGGGAACTTGTTGAGGAAGATGGGCACGTTGAGCTGATCTGTCATTTGGCGTTCAGCGGCTTCAGCGATATCATCTCCGATGACGTGGTCGCCGATCTCTCCGGTCACCTCGTCTGGACGCTGGATTCCGTGATCGTTGAGATACTTGATCGCGTCCCTGTAATCCATCCGAAGGAAAGGACGCTTTGGCGGCTTGAATCCAGGGTTCAACATCTGAACCAACTCGGCCATGCGAGGATCACTTAGAAGGACGTCGATTGTTTCGCAAATCTGGAAGAAAGTCAACGCTGAAATGCGCGGAAAGTCTAATCAACGAACAATGTTCTCGATATGGGTCATGAGATCGTCGAAGGTGATGAAGCAAAGCTCGGCTTCGAGATGCGTATACTCGCTGAGATGCCGTCTTGTCAAGCTGGGTAACGGGTTAAATGATTGTTTCTCTTAGGAAGGTCACTCTCACCTCTTTTCAGCACGGAAGCTCTCCTGAATACAGAAAACATCCCCTAGACTGGGAAGACACGTCTCAAGATAGAGCTGGCTACTCTGGGTTAAGTATGCCTTTTGACCATAGTAGTCGAACTCAAAAAGAGTACTTCCGCCTTCTACCTGCGTTTGAACCATGCAGGGTGGGGTAACTTCAGTCAGGCTGTGCTTCACAAACGTCGTACGGAAAGCGTTCAGAACAGCTGCGCGTACATGTAATACAGCAGCCGCGGTTTCACCCCGAATTGTAAGATGACGGAGGTCAGCCAGCACTGAAGCATCTGATTGCTCGTTGAACCTGTTGTTGAAGGCGTCGTCGCCGCCTGGTGCGGCGCCAAGGGTGCGCCAGAAATCTACAATAAGTTCATGGCCTCCGGGAGCGGTCTTGCCTTCCGGGACCGGTTGGACGGTACCAACGAGCTCGACAGTGCTCTCCGTCGTGAGAATCAAGGCATCGTATGTTTGCGCCTGTCACGATATTAAGGTCACTCACATGATCGAGGTGCCAAAAGAGAAACATACACATCTTCCGGCGAGGATACACTGCAGGAAGCCAGTTCCGTCACGCAGCACGATGAATGTCATCTCTTTCTGCTGGCGCAACCTATGCACCCAGCCAAAAACCCGGACGCGTTGTTCTCTCAAAGGCTGAAGTCCTTCAATCTTACTCTGCAATGACATGAGATCACACCACTCTCACATACTGGAGAAAGACGTACTCTTGTCGGCTTTGGCAAGCTAGAATCCTCAACCAACACGATCTTCTTGCTTTCTTCGATTCTCCTCTCTTCCCTCGCCTTGGCTTCTGCTGCAGTCTTGGCGTTTTTCTCTGCTTCCTCCGCTGCCTTCTTGGATTTTCTCTCGTTAGTCTCGACAGTCTTCTTGACGTTCTTTAGCGCAGATTTGGTGATTGGCTGGTACTCTTGAGCATCCTTCTTGCGAGTGAGGATGTTGATGTCGTGTCCTTTCACGGTCATAGCGTGTACGGCGGTTGCGTACGGTGCCGCCACGGTGCCAGCCCCTTTCTCATCAGAGCCTTTCTCTTCATCAACATAGACTTCTGGACCTGAGTCACTCGTCAACAATATGCTCGCTCGAGATGTATTCGCAGATATCGCACCCTTATCGCCAGTCAGACTTAGATCGCCAACCTTCTCAGCCACTTTGTCCACGATGGAAGCCATTTCAAGATATAGCCTTGTAGTATACAGAAATGAAGTCTTTATGAGATACGCTGTTGAAGAGACTTTACTGAGCCCGCTCTCCTATATCTCTTCCTGGTCGCGCGCAGGTCGAGTAAGTATTCTGGTCGCCAGGACGATGGCCTTTTCCCAGTGGCTGTGAGATGGTCCCTGACCGAGCGCATCCAGGTTTTGGGGCACGTCTGGACTCTGGATACAGATGTCAGGGTCCTAAGCTTAGTAATTTAATCCCGCTCCGCGTCAAGCGGGCAGGGCAGGGTGCATTGCTCAGCAATTCAATAGCCGGTGCTGCCTAACACCGAACACGTAAGTCCGATAGATACAATTAGTTAGTGCTCCATCTAGACATTGTGTAATTATTAATTATACTACTACACAAAAAACAAGAAAAACAAAGGACTTGGAGGACATCACCTCCAAGCCTGTCTATTGTATTTCTACACAGTCAATTCACCAATGACTACAGTTCATGGCCCTTCTCTTACTCTCCCTCTTCATCTGACTCCACCCACCAAGCCTGTTCATCCATCTCCACCTTGCCATCCTTCAGATGTCTGTCATTCTTCCTCCAGGCACGCAGCCGGAACCTTGCCCATGTACTCCCTGGCCATTCACTGAACCTTTTGATGAGCTTCTTCAGGCCAGCAGACTCCAACAACTTGGCATGTTCATACCAAGTTTTGTACTTTCCCTCAAATCCATACACCTCCTTGAAGGCTTGGCCCCAAAGAACATGGCCCAGTGTAGCCTTGTTTGTATACCTACGGATGCGGGTGATGTCGTGTGTGACTTCATTAAAAGTCTGCAACCCAGGCCATGTCTTGTCCAGCACCTCCAGGAGCAGAAGTCAGGCAGGGGAGGACGGCAGCTTGACAGTGATGGGCACAGGCTCTGGCGGTGGCAAAGTCAGGTCAATGGTGCCTTCCCAGTCTATTGCCATTGGTGTGGCTGCTGCAACACCATTGATCACATTCTCCGCACCCAGCAAATTGTTGGCATCAAGTGTAACCACTCTGCTACCCCAGCATGGATGCTGTCAGGGCACCAGCTCATTGCTTGGTCAAGAGACATGACTAAGCCTTTATGACATGGAAGTAGCTGGTATACCTTGGCATGTGCTGGAACCTGCTGGAAGGATTGGATGGTCAGGTGACCTGCTGTGCATGGCTGTGCATGACCTCATATGACCTCATCCTTGGTCATATGACCTGATCACCTGACTAGGCTGAGTAAGCAAGATGTTCTAGCAGGTTCCACCACAGAGGTATAAATATAAGGCCTACTCTGCCTGGGACTGTCTCTTCAGACTTGGTCTCTTAGGATCATCCACAGATACCTATACTGTAGATAGGTCTTAGTCATCAGGTCTACTCCACTTCCTTGTTGCCTGCTTAGACTCTTGGCACTCTTAGGTGAGCAGACTTAGTCAGCCTGTGTTGCCCTAACAGAAGACCAAGTCTCCAAGTGACAACCTCTGCTTCACCACTCCACCTCTACTCTTACCTGCCTTTACTCTTACCACACACACCCAACACCTGCCTTATTCCATATCCACCATTATGGAACAAGCAGAAGAATTCCCTGATCCCATT
>NW_024467222.1:313198-333507 GCF_000292625.1 Dacryopinax primogenitus | reverse complement strand
GTTGCCCTAACACATGCATGCCAGTGCAAACATGGTGGGGACAGGCATCCCTAAGGCATATTTGGGTTGGGGGGTAGAAATGTTTGATGCCTAGTAGTATATAGATGAATGGGAGATAAGGGGAATGAAAGGAGGAGCTCACCAAGGTTGTATTTCTGCACAAAGCATGCAAAGAAAGGGAGGGGATCTACCAGAGGGCCAGTAGGACACGTAGGATCCCTGTCAGGTGTCCAAGCAGTCCACTGAAGAGCTTGCCAGAGGACAAGAATGTGCCCTGGTGGGAGCCTGAGTGAATTGGAGAGGAAAGCTGTGACCATGTTCAGTATCGCAGCCAGGGGAGTGTTGAGGTGTTCGATGCCAGAGAATTCTTGCCAGGCAATGAGCATTTGGAGGTGCTGGCAGAGGGTGATGAAGAGGAGGGCTTGCTGGACAGTGAGTTGCGGCACGGACTTGTGTGCTGCTGAAAGCTGGCAAATGAGGTCAAGGAGTAACATGGTGGGTGGGGGAGTTGGTATGAGGAGAGGAGGGGAGGGGAGTTGAGGGAGGGAGGAGTCAGCAAGGGGCAGTGGATTGGCAGTGAGCTCAGCTGGTTGGACAACAATGAGTGTGACTGGTGCCATTCATCAGGTATAGTAGATAACCAGTGACAATGTACATAATGTAGGAGTACAATGGAATAATATTATGTCAGCTGAGTAAGATATGTACAGTAAGCAAAAAACACTGCCACGTACCCCGTCCAGAGTCCAGAGTCCAGAGTCCAGAGGACCCTGCCCCAAAACTCGTATGTGCTGCCCTGACCAAAACGCTATACATAACATCCATTTTGTCAACGCGCACTCACGGCAAACGGTCAAGTCACCAATGATCCTCTCACTTCCTTTCGAGCTGCTGGAAGATATCGTTGCAGAAGTCACGAGGCGATGCGATCTCAAATCTCTATGTTTTGTGAACAAGAAAATTGGTGGAATAGCCCAAAAGGAGCTGTTCACCGACGTGGGCCAGCTCAAGACGAAGTTCGCTGCCATTTGCTTCTGCCGCTCCATTTTGCATCGCCCGGACCTTGCAGTCCGCGTGAAGAGGCTGGGACTACTCTCTTTTTTGTTCCACGCCCTGCAGGTCGACGAAGGAATGTTTCTCTCCGCCTATACACGCTTATTCTTCCGAACCATGCGTCGCCTGACTGCGCTCAAGAGCTTTCTTTGGGACGTAAACGCATTTTCTCTGGACGACGTACTGCCAGCGTGGTACTACCACAACCTCTGCTCTTGTACGTTTGAGCTTCGTGCAATGGAGATCGGCAATTCGCTCCTCAAGCACGTCCCATTCCTGGCTCAGCAACGGTATCTGCAGGGTCTATCAATTCATGGCTCGAACTTTAACTTTGTTGCTGTTGCTGGTCCTTTATCTTTTAGTCTCAGCTCTGATGTGCTTCCAAATCTCCAGTATCTTAATGGTCCCTACAGCGCGGCTGTGTCGCTCGTTCCTGGTCGTCCGGTGGTCGTTTGTAGCCTGTTCCTAGATGGAGTTATAGACAATGGGCAAGTCTTGGCTTGTTTGCCTTTCTTGGAGAGGTCGACGGTGCCTGTTCGATACCTTATCGCCAGGATTCACGTTTGGACACCGGAACTATTCACCCTTATCGCCCATTATTTGCCACATTTGACACTCTTGCTCATTACAACAGAGGACGCGGAAGCCGAGGATACGAGTCGACAGGTACTCATGTTTGTAACATTCACAGACATTACTGCTATGCTGACAAGAATCCTTCGTAGATGAGAGACTGGTTTACCTCAACGCAGACTGCTGAAGCGCTAAGAAAGCTCCAAAAGCTTGAAGACATAATCTTCTACCTCTACAATCCCATGTCCGCCTTAGCAGACGATTACGCCCATACAATCACCCAATGGTGCACAGCAGCACCCACGATTGAATTGACGTCAATTATCCTACATGAAACACGTCGCTACGTCTCGACCAGTGCAGAAGGGGAACTAGCTCAAGTCCGGTATCGGCGAGAAAAGGGAGGAAACGCGTGGGAAAGAATAATTAGTGGTGGTTGAGAAACATAGATTAGGCGGAACAGGAACCCGCCTCAAGCGAGCGCTCTTATTGGTCAATCGTTCCTATTCGAAGACTACAATTGAAGGACGTCTATCATCATCTTAGATCATCATCATTCCTGTCCGCTCCGATCCCCACACGTCTTTGAACTTGTTCAGCTCGTCCTGAGGCATGGTGTGCGCTTCCTCGTCTGCTGGGAACTGGCCTTTCCTGACAGCCATGGCGGATGCCTCGACACCCTTCAAAGCTTCTTCTCCCACCTGGGCGAAGCGACGAACGAACTTGGGCTTGCGGCCACCACCCCACACACCCAGCGCATCGTCCTGTACAAGTACCTGCCCGGAACACCGCATACCTGCTCCGATGCCAATAGTCGGGACGCGGAGCGAGCCGGTAATCTCTTCCGCTAATAGGCTCGGAATCGCCTCGAGAACAATCGCAAACACGCCTGCGTCTTCCAATGCCTTGGCCGAGCGTGCGATCGATAGCGCGTCTTGAGCGTTCCTGCCCTGGACCTTATATCCGGAGAGGCTGGTATGCTTCTGTGGTGTGAGGCCTATGTGCCCCATCACCGGAATTCCGGCCGCTGTGATGGCGCGAACCACGTCAACAACTTCATCTCCTCCTTCGAGCTTAACTGCTTCCATGTCGCCTTCCTTCACCAGCCTCACTGCCGTTGCGAGGGCTTCTTTCACGCCAAGCTGGTATTAGCCGAAAAGCATATCTCCAAGAAGGAGCGGTCTTTTGGCACCGCGTGCGACTGCTCGGCAGTGATGCAGCATTTCATCGAGCGTGAGGCGTGTGGTGTTGTCGTGACCAAGTGCAACTTGTGCGAGACTGTCGCCCACGAAGCAGATGTCGATATCTGCTTGATCTGCACGCCGAGCAGAAGGATAGCTGTACACAGTGAGCATTGTAATAGCCGTACGAGTGGCATGCAACTGGCGCAAGTGCTGAAGAGTGACTTTCTTTCGGTCTGCAATGATACATCGGTATGCTGCTTTCGACACAGGGAAGATATAATTACCAGCTCGTTCCGGTGACGGAGCTTCAGGCCGAACACTCATCCGTCGAACACTGGTCCATACACCACCTTGGCCGGTTGCAAGTTTGACGGTGAAAGAATTTGTTATGGGTCGGATGGCGGTGAACATTTTAGAATCCTCCTCGTGAGAGTAGCAACAGGTGCAAAGGAGATGAAGTTGGGTGATTTACAGTGCATTGTCTGGGATTGGAGTGGCCAATATATACTCTTCGCACTGAAGTGGGAGAACAGCAAGAGCTTGCGCACATCTCTAGAACGTGCGTTCTCTCTTGCGAATAAACCCTGCGAGCGCTTAGAAGCGGAGTACACGCCCTACCTTTCTGTTTGGGCACCACAAGCCCGGTCCGCTATCCATTCAGATGGTACCGAAACTGGAGCAAAGCGCTCCTGCACAAGGGATGGGAACAGGGTGAATAATGTTCTGCATGTGTCTTCTCGATTGTTACGAGTCGTTGTGCATGAAAAAGGGAAGCCATTAAATTTCCTTCTGGGACATAGAATGATGGACAATGCGATACAAAAATCAACGTTCCCAAATGACTGCGATAGCCTTGCTACCTGCGTAACTCCATCAGGAGCAGAGATAACGATAATACCGCCCGAGTTGGGAGCAGAACCATCTCAAAAGGAGCCGTATCCTCTGCTGGTTCTAGACGTTCTCGGCTACCGCCTGCCGAATTGCCTTTCGAGGACATGTGTAGCTCTCGCAGTACGTGCGTCTGTGCGCAGGAAAATAACCTCCGTGTTGTGCTGGCGCTTCTTTCATTGTGAACCGGACTCTTCAGAACAAGAATAAGGGCACCACATGCGCTCGCTAGAATTGATCCGACGGAGAGGAGAAGGTTGACTAGGTGACGAACGGGTCCGAAAAGGTTGAACTGTCGGATTTACGAACTACCGATGGTGAAGCGAGACGGCCGCTTTGCAAATAGGAGCGCATTGCTGGACACTGCAGCTCTACGCAATAAAGAACCAGGAAAGCACCCTCGCGGAAAATGGGAGCGGTGATGCGATGACAAAGAGATGGCGCCTTCTTTCGCGCTCGCTGCTGAGCCAGTCACGCGCCCGCAAACCTGGGCGCGTATGGGCGCTTATGTGATGTCAAACGCGTTCTCTTTCACATCGTTATGGGCGGTGAGAGCCGTTTTGTGATAGCATGGCAATACAGGGGGCCACAAGACTGAGCGTCTGAGATGAGAAGAATAAGTTATAGCTAACATCCTAGATATTTTTCCACATTCGCTGACTTCTATTCCATGCTGTCTATCCGATCCTATTTTTACTAGCTCGTGGCCATCATGCTGCTCTCTCCTTCCTTCCCCAACGCGTCTTTGAACTTGTCGAATACTGACTCAGACATCCCATAACCCTCCTCGTCTGCAGGGAAATCGCCGCTTCTCACCGCCCTTGCATACCCGTCCACTCCTCGCTGTGCCTCTTGTCCAACTTGGGCAAACCGACGGACAAATTTAGCTTTGTGTCCCGCACTCCAGACAGAAAGAGCATCATCCTGTACCAGCACTTGTCCGGAGCACTGTGCTCCGGCACCAATGCCGATTGTGGGTATGTGCAGGGAGGAGGTGATGTGTGCTGCTAGAGGGCTGGGAATGGCTTCGAGGACGATGGAGAACGCTCCCGCCTGCTCGAGTGCTTTCGCTGCTCGTGCGATCGACAGAGCGTCTTCGACGTTCTTCCCCTGGACCTTGTACCCCGACAGGCTGGCGTGTCTTTGCGGCAGCAGTCCGATATGACCCATCACGGGGATCCCAAGCCCTGTCAGCACTCGCACTGTGTCGAGGATCTCCTCGCCTCCCTCGAGCTTGACGCCCTCCATCATGCCTTCCCTCACCATCCGTACTGCCGCGTCGAGTGCATCCCTCGGTCCGAGTTGGTAAGTGCCGAAAGGCATGTCTGCGACGAGCAGTGGGTTCTTTGCCCCACGAGCGACCGCACGACAATGATAGAGCATCTCGTCCAGAGTCAGACGAGTGGTGCTGTCGTATCCCAGCGCAACCTGTGCCAGGCTGTCACCAACGAGGCAGATGTCGATGTCGCCGTGCTCGGTCCGACGAGCGGAGGGGTAGTCGTACGCGGTGAGCATAGTGATAGGTATATTTTGAGCACGTAGGTGGTGCAGATGCTGAATGGTCACTTTATTGCGAGCTGGAATAGCCGATTAGTGTCATTCTACTGCAGCATGACTGTTGAGACGCACCAACTTTCAACGTAGTTTCCTCAGGCTCCTCCGGGTGGACACTCATCCATCGTACGGCCTTAGATGGACCTTGGTGCCTACCGGTTAACCGTCGAGGACATAGACGCGTTAGAAATGCGGAAGAGCGAAACATTAGTTGACCAACAAGAGAATGAAAGTAGAAGCAAAGAGTATGTTTGCTGGGGATGATACGGTAAGCAGGTTACCCCACAGAATATTAATGAATGACCGCGGTAATGAAACTTCTTACCGGCAATACTCCTATGCTCATCATAGACCCTGTCGTTATTCCCGACAAGAACCGCCCGTGGACGTACTGCCACTAAGAACCAAGAGAGTTGCCATGGTTATAAAGCAAGAGATATAACATAGAAATGGTGGACATAATGACAGAGAATTGAATTCTGATGCAGTACACACTTCTGCGCTAGAAGCCTTATGAACACTGCCACTTTGCTTCTTCAGATGTGTCCCATTCCACTGTTCGGGGCGTGTCCAACTCGTAAAAGGACATCTAGCGCCGCATTAACGGCGCTCAAAGAATATATCAGTAAATAAGAACAAAGATATTTCACTTCCGCGAGTGAGGCTTTCGCAGCGCTCAACTCTGGCTTCTCTCTTTTTCCCCTTCCTATACTGACGAAGCAGGGGTGACCATCGGTTTCCTCGCCCAAACAACCTGTAACCTCGCAAACCGCGGCGTCGTACCTTTCTCCACCTCACGCTCAAGACCCGATATCAGCTCATCTAGCTTCTCTGGATCCATCTTCCTCGCCATGGCAGGACGGGCAGCGGCAGCAAAGCCCTTCGCATCCTCCTTCATGCGTTCCCACATGCGAGTGTTGTATGCTTCTTCCTCTTCATTATCTGTAGCATCAGCCTCAGCATATTGATCTTGACAGTGAGAGGGAGAGGTAGTGGACGTCCCTCCCGTAGGAGCAGAGATAGCAATCCAGGTATCGTTTCCGCCCACGTCTTCCCAGACACCGCTGCTCCTCAACCACTCTCCCATAAAGGTCGCCGCATCCATATGTCCCCCTCTCTCCACCCCCATCTCCCGAAGGGACCAGAGCCACTCTGCGACCCAGCTGTGCCCCGGTTCCCCGCGAGGGGCGAGCGGGACA
Organism: Dacryopinax primogenitus; assembly: GCF_000292625.1. Classification (NCBI taxonomy): domain Eukaryota; kingdom Fungi; phylum Basidiomycota; class Dacrymycetes; order Dacrymycetales; family Dacrymycetaceae; genus Dacryopinax; species Dacryopinax primogenitus. The sequence continues at coordinate 327,056 of NW_024467222.1, read as the reverse complement.
GGACGGTGGTCGGCGTCGTAGATCCGGAAATCCCATTCGGCAAGCTCGACCAGACCACCGGGTCGAAGAAGAGTGTTGATGCGGGAGAGCATTAAGGGGTAGTCATGGATCTGCAGCGCTCGATCAGCGGTCGGGAATAGTGAGAACTAGAAACACGCACTCCGGAAGAGATGAGTCTGGTGTGCACATAATCAAACTGGCCGTTCAGGTGCGCTAACCCGGAGTTGATATCGTGCACCGCGAGCTTACAGTTATCCGGGGTCGGTCTGTCCTCATCGCACGTCAGTTTCCACTCAAGCCGCGAACGAGAAAACGGGCTCACCGCATCTTTGGTGCCAAGTCTACCCCAAGCACCCTCGCCTCCGGAAACCTCAGAGCAAGATCAATAGCCCAAATCCCGCTCCCCGTGCCCAGGTCCAGCACAGCTTTCCCTTCGCCTTTCTCGCCTAGGACTGAAGAGACTGGACCGAGGTAGGGTACTCCGGACCAGCCGATGTCGGTGAGCATGTGGTGCTGCTGGTCTAGACGGTGGTTCTCCCCGTCGTCTGCCGTCCAGAGGTAGGCGATGCCTGGCTTGACATCGGAGGTCGTCGACTGAGCGGGGTGGCTATTGTGTGGGGTATCGGTGGCAGGTTCCTTGTCGATCGCCGAGGACGGTACGTCCTTATGCAGGTGCGAGAGAGAAGAGGGAGGCTGAGCGACAGCAGTCATCCTGGTAGGTGATTTCCTTCAGAGTTGATGGGTATCGTTCGGTCCTTTCGAGATTGGGGGCCAACACTCTGCTGAGGATGTGACCTTAAATACCCCGGATGCCCGCAGGCAAATGCGGCAAAGTCCTTTTCTGGAAAAGGAACGGCGTTAAATGTCACGTAAGTTTTGGTACATGAAATACCTTGCCGGTGCAGCCGACCAGCGGATGCACGGTTGTCCATGTGTAGATTGGACAGCGTGAGTTGTACACAGCGACGACAGCAAATGATCAGAGAGCCCTTTCTTTACTTAATGAGGTGACCGACAGTTCCGACCCTGTGCAAGGAACGAGAGTACTTAATCAAAGCACACATGGACATTACCCCTTCCATGCTTCCTTCTATGAATTCTGAAGGGTTTCCGGTCAGAGTAGGCGTTATTTCGGTGATTACCTGCTCATTAGTGCTCTTATCCCAGTTTATCGCATGATCAGACTGATCAATATGACGTGCAAAGGTGGGACCAGCAAGGGACAGTCAATGCAGATAACCATTACTCCCACGCCGTCGTCCACCCGCCTCATACCCGCACTCCGAAGCAGGGGTTTCCCTTCCTTTCCCGGGGGACCGGGGGCGAAGCAGACTTTCAGACTGCTCGACACCTGACATACCGCACTACCTCGTGACGCACGGAATCCACCAGTCTAAATCTATCACGCCCCGAAGCACAAGCCTAGGTTCGGCAAATGACCAAATTCAGTAAATAGAACTTCCCGATGGCTGTGAGGTTACATGAGAGGTGCTTGAGTATCCTTCTCGCTTGAGGGCCCTGGCTTTACTGAGTAAGGTTAGCAGTACTGAATCCGATCATGTCTACGCGCCCGGCCTAGCCACCGAACCGGCGTCGTGTGCCCAGGCCTGTACGTGATAAGCAGCATTCTCCTGAGCACGAGGAGTGAAAGGCTTCCTGACAGCATTGGATACCACGGTCCATATCGTCCATATCCAGTGATGGGATCTCCCGATCTAGTCACATTGCGCTCTCCACGCGGCCACTGGAGCGGTAATACGGACAATCTATCCCAAATTTGGGAGCGTGCAACAAGTACAGCTCCTAGTCAGTCGCCACATGCTGGGCTCGGGCGAGCACAGAGATGAGATGTGGATTATTACTGTAACATGGTACAGGGTGGTTAGAGTATAATTTCATCTGCGTGTCTGAGATGGGGGATAAAATTACTTGCACTAGAAATATAGTTTGTTGCCAAGAAAACAGACCTGGGTAAATCGACCTGCATGGGTCGTATACAATTGCCGTTCGTCGTGCGCGGCCGTGGAATGGTTCGTTCGTCCTGATCGCCTCCTTTTTGCCACGCCGCAATGCGAGTTCCCCTGTTCGGACTCTCTCTCAATTATCGGGCTGCTTCAGCCTGGCCCACGTGCATTGCACTCTGCAATACTGATGCTTTACGCAATCATCCATCTCCCCCTCCGCTTGCCGGATGAGCTCATCCACATACGCGTGATCGTCCGTGTACGACCGTAGGAGAGGTACGCCAGCCCTCAAGAAGAGTTTCGAATCCGCGCGCATCAACACCGCGCATTCGTTCCGAAAACGTGCCCAACGATCTTTACCTATGATAGCCGAAGAGGTTAGCTTGTGATGATAGATAGCAGACGGAGGGGTTCACCCGTGAAATGCGGCTGACTCGCGATCCACACGTCCTGGGCGCCGACATCCTCAAACTGTCCATGCTGCTTCACCCACGCGTTCACAAATGCTGCCGCATCCAGATCGCCCCCTCTCTGCCTGACAGCTTTGCCAAGCAAGTTCAGCCATTCTGCCAGCGCGGACCAGGCCGGCTTTTCTTCTGTGCTGGGAGGGGCGAGCTCGTAGCATGCAGTAGGCCCGTCTTGCCCGTTCACAGAACGGTACATTCGGAAATCCCATTCTTCGATGAGGACCATACCGCCTGGCCGAAGTACGCGGGCAATCTCGTGAATCAGACCGCAATAGTCTTTGATCTGTAATCACGTTCAGCAACCGTACTTGCCGCAGATGGGGACGCATACGCCAGAGGAGATAAGTCTCGCATGAACAAGATCAAACTGCCCATAAAAATGCGGCATTCCCAAGTTGATGTCATCCACTTCGACTCTACAATTTGGCGGGAACTCTCGACTCTGCATCGGGGCCAAGTCCACGCCTACGACCTCCACGTGCGGGTAGTCGTTTGCAACTTCGATCGCCCAAATAGCGCTGCCCGTGCCGAGGTCGAGGACACACTTTTGCTTTCCGGGCTCGTCGGCCAGCACTTCGTCGATAGGGCCAAGGATACCCGGCACCAACCGCTTGAGCATATGATGTTGGGCATCAAGACGCTATAGACGGACGAGCGCATCAGTACTCGCCCGCCTGGGCAAGATCAGAGACCGGACACGCACGGTTGTCTCCTCGTCATCTGCGGGCAGTAGGTACACGTCACTATGCGCATTGACGCTCCTCCCATGGACCTCTCTGAACGCCCGCTCCCTCAAGCTGCTCGTAAGCGAGTACACACTCCGTGCCGGGCTCGCGCTCCGAACGCTGCGGCTCTCGAGTGATGCGGTACCATCGTCGTGTGTTAGTGCAGGTGTAGTTGCGAAACTGACATCTGAAGCGCTGTCGTAATCGTAATCATAGTCATCGTCATCGTCGAGGTGTTCGTTGGAGCGGGAGGCATTTGGACCTGGGAAGACGGACGGTCCTTGTGGATCCCCATGGGAGTGTACTACCGTCCTCCCCGCCCCTTGCGACAGGACTCCCATTCCTTCTGCTCCTATTACTGTTCCCGTTACCGGATTCATAGCTGCCTCCATTGGGGATGTGGGTGGCAACTGTTCAAAATATGACGGCGGCAAGACGTCCTCCACCCGTATTTCGGGATCGTCTGGGGGAGGGGGTGTAGGTTGTCGGGCAGCTTGAACGATGGGAGAGGTTGGCGGGTTCGGTGTCGAAGGGCCTGCTTGAGGGAGAGGCATCGCAGAGTGTGGTGATGAATGACAGCGGTGACAACGGCGAAGTGAAAGTTGACAATGAAGAAGTGATTAGGTAATTAAGCTGTTGTACCATGTGCGTTCCACGTGTTCCGATCAACGAAAGAAGCACAAGAACCGACACCGTGGACAGAGTACTACCTAAAATAGTAGTCAACTTCCCTTCTCTTTTGGGCGCTCGGGTCCGAGTAATTTCCTCCGATGCCCCCTCTTCGGAGACAAAGTTCCTACAATGCCCCTCCGGAGGCAATTGCCCTAAATGTCCTCTGTTCTTCACATGTGCTGCGTCTTCGCGTCGTCATTGTGGCAGTGAGAAAGAAAATCATAGTTTTAAATAGCTCAGGGGTCCCACAAGTTTTGATGTTATAGTAAAGAAAGAAATGCATACTCAAAGAGCGAAATCTATCTCAGTCATTTTGGTACATTGCTGTTATTATAACCCTCAAATTACACCTCTACTTATTAGTAGTATATATTCTAATTTCTTGATAACACCATATGTAAATATTACTGGAAGACCCCTAAACTCTCTCATTTATGAGTTTCTTGTCACTGCCACAAAGATGACGCGCGCAAATATGCAGCACATGTGAGAAGAGGGGCATTTAGGCCAATTGCCTCCGGAGGGGCATTTTAGGAACTTTGTCTCCGAAGAGGGGGCATCGGAGGAAATTATTCGCGCTCGGACCAATCGCCGGACTTGATACCCCTTGGACCCCGAACTACTACTACTACCTTCTTCTTCTCACTGCTCATTGTTGGAGCCACTCTCATAACCTTGGCTTTATCAATAATTCACTTGCGGGCGTCCGCTCATCTTAGTACAAAAATTGATCATCGATCCCTCAACCCGTGCTTTATTCTCCAGCTGACGTCCGGCGTCCGAGCTGATCATCAACCCCTCATCGGACCCTGAGCTATAATAGCCACCCGCAACGGTGGCTCAACCTCGTTCTTATTCTTGTACTCTTGGCTTGGGCCTGAACCGCGCCTGTTGAACGTTTCTAACTCTGCGCCCCTACTACCCCTCCTGTTGGCTCTCTCTGATTACAACAACTTTGCGGCGCCTATTTCTGTTTGCTCATGTTCTTTTCCTGGTACGGACCCTAGCCGCTCCCTTTTTTTGGAAAAGGATGCCACCTCGTCCTTCTTCTGCTGTTACTACCTCTTCTTCTGAAGAAGGCAAAGCCGCCGAGGTGAGTCCTATCCTCTTCCTCTGAATAGACCCCAATCCTCTGACCCCTCCAGGTCGCACTCACCAAAGCAGCCCAACTCGAGCTTTCAGGGCAGTACGACACCGCCTTCCGGCTGTATCTCTGCTCCGCCCAAACGCTGCTCCACCTCACGCGTGCCTCGTCTTCTACATCTCCTATACTCTCCCCAGCCGAGCAAGCACGCTACAAGCTCCTTGCCAAGCGGGCTCTTGACCGAGCGGAAAAGATCAAAGCGCACAAACAGGACGTGGGCCCTGTAGCGCGCTCGAGGCTCGCAAAGGAGTCCCAGGCAGCAGTGCTAGATCGGTCAAGCCTGATCGGCGGGACACGTTATCCTCTCTGGACGTCTGCCTCTCTCTCTGCCGCATCCAGCACTTCCACAGAACCATTCCAAGACCCTGATGGCCTCCTCCCCCTCTCAGATGCCCAACATTCCGCCCTGTCTACCTGGATCAAACCCGACATCCCCATCCAATCATTCCATTTGGAGCCTAACGACCTCTTCCAGGAACTGATTACCGACTGTTCCGTGGTGGCCTCGCTCGTCGTCTGTGTGGCCCACAACCGCCAATTCGGTACCAACCTCGGCGTATGCTGTGTATTCCCCCAGGACTCTCAGGGTACGCCGGTACGGAGCGAAAGTGGGCAGTATGAGGTTAGGCTGATCTTGAATGGTTGTGCGCGCCGAGTTGCTGTCGATTCCCTTCTTCCTGTACGAGAGAGTGGGTGCTTACTATGCGTAAGCACGAGGGGAAACAAGGCGCTTTGGCCCAGTTTGCTCGAGAAAGCCTACCTCAAGGTTGGGGGAGGGTACGATTTTGAGGGAAGCAACGGAGCAATCGATCTGCAGTATGTCAAATTTTGGCCACCTATATTTTTGGTGTCCAGCTGACATCGCATAGCGCGATTACCGGATGGATACCCGAGCATCTGCGGATCGCTGAGTAAGTTCTCATGCCTGTTTTTCTTTCAGGTTTCTCCATTACATTCATCCCTCTGCTTTGGATGACGCTTACCCCCCTCTAGCGCAAAATTTCAACGCGAAAAAACCTGGAACCGCATCCTTCATGCCTTTCAGGCGGGGCACGTCCTCATGACCGCCGGTACCGGTCGATCTCCTGGGACGTTTGGTCCTCATCATCTAACTCCATTCCATGCGTATGCTGTTGTAGGCCTGCGGGAAGAGGAAGAGGGGAGGGAGAGAACGATTGATTTGTGGAACCCGTGGGGCAAGAGACCAAGTGGCGAGGCGGGGTTTTCAGGTACAGTGACAACTGCTCACAAGACTATCATACTAAGAAGGCAGACGGTCCTATTCGAATGCAATGGGACCACGTATGCGGGATATTTGACAGCATTTATCTCAACTGGGATCCAGGTATCTTTGACCACAAAGAGGTGGTACACAGGTGGGTCTAATGACAGATCGGATGTCGTCATTCTGATCGAGGAATAGCGTCTGGCAGCCGAATAAGGCACAAGACGGTGAAGAAGTGTGGAGTGCGTCCCTGTGTGAATCTTCATATCTTCCAACTGATCGATCAACAGCATCTAATCATCAGTATAACATTTCCTTTCCCAACGGCTCGGCAGAGGAGACAGAGGTCTGGGTACTGCTATCTCGACATACTGCCGGAAAGGACGAGGATCAATGCTTTATCGCCGGACACGTGTTTCATGCTGCAGAGGCTGATTCAACGTCGGTGAGCCGCCCAGCGTTGGAGGTGTGTATCCATTTCTACCCTGAACGTCGTAACCTGACACATGGCCCAAGGCGACTTATACGGACAGCCCTCACGTCCTTGTTCGCACTTCTTGCCTGCCCGAGGAGAACTCGCTGTCTGTGATCACCTCCCGACACGGAACTGGGGGTGTTGACACGGCCTACTCTCTCTCTGTCCATTCTTCATCATCTTTTGTCATAAGCGAGCCTGCCCAAGTGTATTCTTTTTCGCAATGGGTTGAAGGGGTGTTCACAAGCGCTACCGCCGGAGGCAATGCGTGGTATCCTACCTTTATGCGGAACCCACAATATGCGCTCGATGTAAAGCTTGCAGCCGATTGCGCACTCAACACGAATAACTCTAAATTGCGTCTGTCAGTACACGGCTCGAAGGACCTCCCGCTACACGTGCAAATCGTGTGGGGAGGAGGGGTGAGGGTATTTGAGCAAGTTCATCTTTGTTCTGCTCGTATCTCACGCTGACGCCTTGTCTATAGCGTGCGAACTACCAAGGTGGTCAAGGACTCCGGAACATATAACTACGGGTTCGGACTGTGTGAAGTTGCAGTCAAGCAGGGAACCTATACCGTCATTGTTTCATCCTTTGAACCCGGTGTTCTTGGACAATATAAACTCCAAGTCGAATGCGCCGATCCGTTCGAGATCAAACCCATTCCGCAAGAAGGTGCGGGTATGTTCAGTAAGCGAGTGACTGGTCTATGGTAAGCCAGTGTGTGGTCTTCGAATTCTTTTTCAACTGTCTCTGCAGGTGTGCAGACTCAACCCCTCCGACCTTCGCGATCACGTTAGACAAGCCAACAATATTGACGTAAGTCTTATGCTCTTTGCATAGGTGTATCTAATGATTCAGAGCAGGGCGAGGCTACAGCTAAGCGCGGCGAGCTCAAGCAGTCCGGTCAAGCTGTTCCTCAATATTCCCTCAACAGAGAGTATACCAGAACGAGAAATTGCTACTTCAGGCGATTTCGGCGAATCGACTGCTGGTGCGGCTATCCGGAACGTTCAACTCGCAACTGGCACATACGTCCTGGTACCTTCTATCATCTCATCCCGTCCAGCAGTCGATTTTATCGTTCAAGTGTATAGCAGCGCATGTTCAATTAAGGTTAGACAGGTGTAATATTAATGCTCAGGTACCACTTTGCTTGCGAGATCTAATATATCAACGAAACATCTGTACCAGCCCTGTAGCTCTTCCACAGCACACCAAAGGAGCCAAGTACGAAAGAGATCAGATGTAGTGAATTGGAGTGCGAGACCAGAAGGTAACTTGCTGTTGAGCTTCGAGAGGAAGACATTGATTGCGACAGGTAGTGATGGGGTTAATTCGACAGGCTTGAAACTCTCTGGTAACATGTTCAACTAGTTACTTGTTGATCCAGGGCAGTATTATTGGAATACTAGCCCTGGATGTGTCAATACCAGATTTATTTTCTTTGGCAGGTTCCCGTGCACCTTGCACCGTCTTCTACACACTTGGTGTACGTCAACCCCCAGTGCCTCTGTGAGGCTGGAAGGCACTGGGAGTAACTGTTGTGAGAGGATTGTCGTGGATAGGCGTGAGACGGCGTCCCTGCAGTCTTGATGGAGAACATACTCCATCACGTCGGAGTGGAAAGCGACAGATGTCAATTCCGCCAGCCACAAGAAACAAGAACGGTTTCAATCTGACGTGAAGCAGTCACGCCGTGTACCCATCAGGGGTATCGACGGCGTGCTGTGCTCAACTTTCTCAAGACGTTTCCAGCTGCACTGAAGTCGTTGTATAGCGACGTCACATATATGATGGATAAGGAGGGTAAGCAGACTGACTCCGCGAAGATGCAAAATCTTAGGTTGAGACACGGAAGCTGATTCTTCCTCAGCATCTGCCTGTGATCGCAATTTCGTTCAACTTCAAACATTTATTACTCAATATACGACCTATCAGGGTCGAGTGAAGGAAAACGTCGATGGGATGAGTGATCATTCCTCCCTCTACTCCGAGGCTGAGGCCGACGCCGGGAACACAAACGCTCAACGTGGATCCAATGGTAACCCAGATGAAATCAAGGACATACAAGCGGAGGTTCTCAGCTCGGCACGTGCGCAAGAGCGTGAAATAAAGAACCAGTCCAGAGATATCTTCAATCGACTGAGATCTATTGCAGTCGATGCCTCCTTCGTTCAGCTCGTCCACGAGCATTATCCAGAGCTTGCTGTCGTGCCAAATGCGCGATGTGGCTCATGGTATTGCCCTGTAAGTAGCATCGCCCTCCTGATACTCAATTAGCTGATAAGAGAGAAGCCGAAAGCAGGCGTGCTTCCGGCATACTTTAAGTCGACGGATGGCCATACGAACAACTACAAGTTTTCGCTGCGCAGGCCAAACCTGCATCTTATCCCGATCATCAAAGAACAGGGGGGGATAATACTTGTCGATTCCACCAGGAGAGGAAAGCTCTTTCCTGACGCTTTGTCAAGGACCGTTCCTATCTGGTGTGCAGTCATCAACACCGCCCTTGGCCTTAAGTTTCCCCGAGGACAAGACACCTGGTTGTTCACCTCACCTCGCTCAGTATCACCCTCGGAGCATGCAGTCATCTCGAGTCTCATTGGCGTATTTACAAATTCGCTCCTTGATTCTGCTTTGGTATTACCAGGTCTCGCTAAACCGATCCGGCCATTCTGGATTCACCCACAGAGCACCTCCTTCCCTTCGTTTCCGACCGAGTGCGATTTCTACCCCATCATATGCTTATCAGCAAGCAGAAAAGTCGGGGAAAGGGCTCAGTGGATTGACCAGGACCAGTGGGGTTCTGGATGGGGATATGTCCAAGGTGCCGGTGACGATGAGGAGGGCTGGGCTAAAGGTCTGACTCCGGAACTGTACTGGCGGCACAAGGCTCAGCTAGACAAGTGTGCGAGAGCCGATTTGTCAAAGCTCATGTACGGTCTCGTTGAAGGACGATGCTCAGATAAGGAGTGCATTGTTAGTCCAACATCTCCCATAGCAGCTGTTTCAGGGCGTCTTCTGATCGGCCAGTACCCTCTTCCCACCATGACCGATGGCGCGGTCTGCGTGACGATACTATCACAGACAAGGCCAGCAAACGAGCATCATAGTTATGTCTTCAGTCTTCCGCCCAAGCTCAAGCATGCGCAGACGATCTTTTACGTGGAGATCGTACCCCAGGTCGTACTGATCGCCAAGCAATCACTAGTCGCTGCCACGTGTGTAGTACTGGCAGACGACACCCCCAATGCCGAATGGTCTGCCCCCTTGGCGGTCATCCTTCTGCAACTGTTCTTCGACGACGACGGCCGACTTTTACCATCTACACCTACCAAAACACTGGAGAAAACTGCAGCAAGTGAAAATTATCGACCGACATCGCCCGCCGTGCAGATTGATGTCGACAAGAAGTCGCTTGCTCACAGGCTGCAGTGGGTCGTACAAAGCCATCCAAGTGCCAATCCCAGCCGAGCCCAACTGAAGAGCATCAATGTGCTGTTCATGTCACGATCACATACCACGCGTGAGCAAGCAAGCTGATATCACCCTAACATCCACCCATCTGCTGAATCACTCTCAATCAAATGCGCTTACTTCTTCACATTCGATGGTCACATGTCGCCTATAGACGAAGCAGAACTGCTATCAGGCATGCGCTATCGCCGGGAAGCGCACCCTGCCGGCAGAGGGGTCCCATAAGCCTACCTGCGCCTGTAATCAGAAACATTTTTCTGGTAGTTGTGGTGGCAAAAAATTGATACCCGTACGATGGGCTTCGGATGTTTCTCACGTAGTGATACTGGCAAGTAGAGGAAGAGGAAGGAAGAGACTCAACTTTTGACCGCAATCGCTCTCGAATCGCGCAGGTCGTGTCGGCCGTGTCGCTGAGGAAGGCATGGACACGGTCCAAGACAGAACCGAGTCATCTAGGACATTTGATCGAAGAGCACGCAGTGTCATGGTAGAGAACGTTGGCCAGACGGCGGGTCATAGGCGAATCATCGTCAGTTGGGATGAACCATACGGGCTGTGATTCACTCACAACTCAGAGGGTGCAATCATTGGAGTCAGCAAAACAGCGAGCCGGATTGGACGATGGCGAGTGCGGAAAGCTGGGGCAGGATGAGATCCGAGGGTGGGGTGTGGGAGTTATCGGGGGTGGCAGACGAGACTGATCGTAACTAGACAGAGGTAGGAAATTGACTGATAATTTGAACGTACTATATGGTTGGCAACTACGGAGGTCGCGATTTGTGGGGTTGGGACGTGAAGGGACGAGGCGACAGTAGTCCACGGCGAGGACAGTTCCAGATAGTGTACTTCTGTTAGCTGGTTCCAAAATGATGCGGACGAGCGGTGAAAGTGTTGCTTATAACGCAGAGGGGAAATGATCCCAATGGAAGCTGATCAGAGAGGGCACCAAGGAGGAAAGAAAAGGAAAGAACGCATCCGGTAATGCTCAATGTCATGCGAATCAAGAATGCAGTGTCGGAAGTGTCGCTGCGGAAGACCGGGACGTGCACCGTGTGCCAAAAAAGGATCACCGAGGGTTCCTGGAAAGTAAAGGATGATAAGATACTGTAGTACGCGGGAGGAGAGAGTGGTAGGAGCGCACCATCTCATCGTGGGGGAACCTGTGGAGAAAATAAAGCAATGAGCAGCAAAGGCCTTGTGAACAGTGAGAAGGTACATACCCTTGTTGGAAGAGTCGTGCATAGAGGCAGAGTAATCCCCGGATCGTTCTAGAGAAGTGGGTTTGACCGAAGAAGGTACTAGCTAGAGGCAGAAGGACGGAGCGCACCGGTAGACCTTGATTGCATCCGACTCGAGAATGTAGTTCCCCAGGTGTAGGTGATGACGGCGGGGACGCATTTCATGTCCGGAAAAGTCGAACTATCCTAAAACGGGCGGGCTGATGAGGAGCATGCCAGAAATGGAAGAGAATTCAATGAACTTATCGTTTGATCGTTAACGCATTCAAATGATCAACGTGGCGGTGGACGGCCCAAGGTGGAGGACGTCAACGAGATTGAAGACCGTGGGAGATTCATGGTCAGATGGGACGAACAATACAAGCTAGAATGACTCACAGAGCAGAGGAGGAAGTCGCCGAGGCCAACCATATAGGTGAGACAATACCCAGCGATGGCAACTGAGGCCATGAGGTCGAAGGAATATGAGCCACTTCTGTCAACGCATGCTGAATGTTGTTACCTGATGGGCCGTGTACGATCAATCATGGATATGGAAGGGAGCGTCACGATGAGTTGTTGAACCCGTCATTTACTTGACATGCTGTGAGGCGGTGAGGGAGGTCGCGAGTTGTGTCGGGGCGCGAGAACACGTAGTCCACGCTTTGGGTCGTTGCTGAGACGACCAGGGCGAGGTGAGAATAAAGAGTGCAGAGGAGAGGAGGCACCTACACTTGGTGAAGGAAGGTGGGCATGGTGTCATGGGCTGATGTCAGTGTGATGGCGACGAGCGGTAAAGACGTTGTATACGTCTGTAAATGGCGGCATGCCCTCAAACGATTCTAGAGAAAGTAAACTGAGTGGAGAGGGTGCCAAGCGGGGGAATGGGAACAAGGGGAACTCACAAATTGCCTCAATTGCTTTTAAAGGGCGGGACACCGTGTCGGAGCTGTCGCTCATGAAGACGGGGAGGCACTCCATGCCAGGAACCGTTGCTGTAACATCTTGACACGTGAATACTATCAGACGGTATCGTAGAGAGGATGGACCATTGCAAGGAGCGCAGCAATTCACCGTCATCCCACACAAATCACCGAGGCGGGGGAATCGCTGTCATGGAGACGTATGTTGGAGACAAGGAAGACCAAATGCGAGTTTTGGTCAGTTAGAATGAACGGCACAGGCTGTTAATCACTCACCCAAAAGAAGGGGGAGTTAATGGTGTTGCCAATATAGACGAAACGCAGTCGAGGGAGGGGACGAGGGGGAGGCAAGTCGGAGCAGCAGGACCTTCAAGAGTTGTTGCTCACTGCGAGTTGTCGCGGTGGACACTGGAAGAGTAATCATACCTCGAGGGAAGCGATTACAAGAACGTACTGGGTGGTTGATAGTCCGGAGCAGCGTCGAGGTTGACTAGGGTGTGTGGGGGACGAGAGGTTAGTCCATGCAGAACGAATTCCCCCAACCACAGTGTGGGGAGCCGAGTGTGGTATAAGGAATTGATCAGAAAAGGGACGGCGAGGAAGAAGCAGGTACATACACTTGTTGAAGGGAAGAAGGCAGAGTCAAGGATTTCTGTGCGTTCGCTGCTCGAAGAATGTCGACGAGGGGAAGACGTTGCGCATACGTACATCAGTCGGGGTGACCTCGAACCCTTCTAGAGAAGTCGGTGCTCAGTAGTGAAGGTGCTAGGGGCGGGATGGAAGGAATGCAGGGATTCGCTGGCCTTGATCGGGGTCGACTCGAGACTATTGTTTCGAAGGTGTCGGCGGCGAGGACAAGGGAGGTATGTCATGTCGGAAGATGTTGTCTAAAACAGGGGCAACAATTGAGGAGCATGTGGAGTGTTATATGCTTATCAACAGAGCGTTGCCACATTCAAATAATGAATGTAGTGGAGAACATCAACGAGATGGAGGATTTCCAGCCGCGACAACTCCTCTTTTTTGTGAGAACTCACAAAAAGGGGGAGTTGTGGCAGCTGGCGAGATACGGAAAGAAAAGGCGGCGGGGAAGTGGGAGCAACATGAGCCATGATTGCAACGTATGATGAGCATTGTCGTCGTGCCTAGACGCCTAGAGCCACTCGTCACCAGGCAGGGGGAGAGTAAGAGGTGCTATTGAACGCACCGAATCGATGGCAGGATGGACTGGGTATGCGGAGTGTGTGGGGCCTGTGGTCCCCGCTGAGGGAATCCCGAGCTGTGTCGTTGGATGAGAAATGATCAGAAGGGTCGAACCGAAGGAGAAAAATGTACTTATGCGTGTTAAAGAGAGGGAGGAGGGAATCAAGCACTTCTGTGGGATGATGTTAGAAAGAGGCCTATGAGGGGAGGGGACGTTTGATACGTAGAGGACCAAGTGTGCGGCAAAGGGAGGAGGGAGGTACGTACACTTGTCGAAGGAAGGCCGAAGTAGTGACCTCCTGTGGGTTGGTGTCACAGTCGTGCCGAAACAGTGACCGAGTTGCATATAATGTGGAGAATAGA
>NW_024467222.1:298254-311846 GCF_000292625.1 Dacryopinax primogenitus | reverse complement strand
GCAAAGAAGACTGTAGAGAAACTATGCTCAATTGGAATGAACGAGGAAGGTTATTAATGACTCGCGAATTAGGTGGAGGAGTCAATGGTGTTGCCAATCAAGACAAAACATTGTCGGGGCAGGGCAGGGAAGGCAGGTGGGAGGAGGGGTGGGAGGAGGGGCAGCAACCAGAGCCTCAACAGTCGACGCATGCTGAGAGCTGTCACTTCCGGCGCTAGACCATTTGCAATTAGAAGAGAAGCAGTTACGAGGAGGCATGGAACATACCGCGTGATTGCTAATCCAGGCGGAGGCGAAGGCGCGGGGAGTGTGAGCGACCAGGCGTTGTCCACGGTGAGGAATGTCCCCAATCCAGTGTGCGGGAGGTGCGGGAGGTGCGGGAGGTGCGGGAAGTGGGGAAAGGGGAGGAGATGGGCAGCGGGGACGATCAGAATAGCTATGGCGAGAAAGGAGAACGCACATGCGCGCATTTGTTGAAGGCAGGAGGGCAGAGTCGAGCACTCCTGGGCTTGGCCGTCAGCGTGACGCCGAGGTGAAGACATCGAATGTGTGCATACGAAGAGGCGGAGTGTGCCCGAACTCTTCTTAAAACAATGGAAGTGATCGGAGAAGGTGCCTGAAGAAGAGGAAGGACGGGGCGCACCGGTGGACCTTGATCGCACTCGACTCGAAAATGTGTGTCGGTGACGACGACGGAGAGGTATTTCGTTTCGAAGTATGTCGCCACGATATCCTAACACAAGGGATCGATCAAAGATCATACAAGGTTCGAGGTGCTTATCGTGTGAGCGTTATCTCATTCGAATGGTGAATGTTGTGTAGGACATGGCGGGGAGGACATGGACCAGACGCAGGAACACCGGGGAACCCTGATCAGCAAGAACGATAATACAGATTGACAATAACTCACAAAGAAGAGAGGGTTGTGATTGAGACTGACAATATAGATGAAACGATGTTGATGGATGGCAACGGTGGCCAAGAAGTCTGTATAACAGCCAAGACGGTCGACGCATCGGAGAATTGTCATCAAGCCGGCCGACCCTAGACCCGTAGTCAACAGACCAGCATGAGTTACGAAGAGTAAATGAAACGCACCGTACAAATAGTAGGATGGGTATAGGTTGGGGAGGGCGAGCTCAGTCGGTGAGCCCGTTGGGTGTGCGTGATGGGCATGGGCCCGGTGATGGATGGCCCCGCGGTGTGCCGTTGGGTAAGGTTTGATCAGCAGCGATACGGTAGGGGAGGAAGAACATTAATAAAGAGAGGAAGCACTGCTGTGGGCTAATGTTAGAGCGAAGGCGACGAAGGGGGAGAGGTTGGATACATCGGGAAATTGCGGAATGCCCTCAAACGATTCTAAAGAAAGTAAAGTGAGAGGAGAGGGTGCCAAGTGGAGGAAGGGGAAGGAGGCAACTCACCCATTGACCTCAACCGCGTTTGAATGGCGGACGCCGTGTCGGAGCTGTCGCTGATGAAGACGGAGACGGTATTTCATGCCACGATGTGTTGCAGGGCCGTCCTAAAGCGAGGAGATTGTTTAGAAAGTAACCCAATGGGGAAAGAGGAATTCAAGGAGCGCACCAGTTCAACGTCATCGCGCACGAAGCACTGGTTGGGCGTAGGGTTCACTGTCGTGGAGGAGCACGCTGGCAACAAGGAAGACGTCAAGTGATTTTTCATTGGTTGGAATGAACGGGACAGGTTGTTAATCACTCACAAAGAAGAGGGAGGAGCCAGTGGGGTTCCTAATATAGACGAAACGTTCTCCAAAAGGGCCAGGGCCAGGGAAGTCGGAGCAGCAGGACCTTCATGAGTTGGCGTACGCTGCGAGTTCGACTCTGCAAGACTAATCATACTTAGAGGGAAGCGATACAATGAGGCACACAGAACGTACCGCGTGGTTCATAGTGTGGAGAGCGGAGTCGAAGTTGACTAGGGTGCATGGGGGACGAGGGGTTCAGAACGTTATCCCCCATCCATAGTAGTGGGGATCCGAGTGGGATTAAGGGAATGATCAGAAAAGGTACAGAGAGGAAGAAGAAGATACGTACACTTGTTGAAGGGAAGAAGGCAGAGTCAAGGACTTTCCATGGGTTCCCTGCTCGAATAAATGTCGACGAGGGGAAGACGTTACGCATACGTGCATCAGCCGGGGTGTCCTGAAACCCTTCTATAGAAGTGAGTCGATCAGTAGTAAAGGTGCTAGAGGCGGGAAGGAAGGAACGCAGGGGTTGATTGACCTTGATCCGGGAGGACGTCGACCAGACGGAGGACCGTCGGCAAACCATTGCGACTTCCTTGTGACCATGCCGAGCGACCTAAAACCAATCGTCACCAGAGGAGCATAGGACACAAAAAGAGGTATTAAATGCGCCTTATAAGTGGTAGGGTGGGTATGCGATAGAGTGGCTGAGCTGAGGATATAGGACGCGTGCGGCGTGTATACTGCGACGCGCCGGAGGGGGTGGGTGCACCGGTCCCCCCCAGCAGTGCGGATTGTGTGAGGAGTGATCAGAAGTGGTACCGAAGGGGGAAAGAACGTCCTTACACTTAATAAATAAATGAAGGTTGAGGTCAGAGTGAAGCAGAGGACGGTTGCGGTCGTTGGACGCGTACACGGAAGAGTCAGCACATTGACACAGAAAGGAGGATGGGAGCGGCACAGGAGTAAGCAGGTGTTCGGTGACATCCAGAAGGCTGTATACCGTAGATTGTATCCACTTCAAGAGCAGAAGTGTATTCGGTGGTGGGTGGGAGAGGAGAGGGGAAGGGGGGCATGAACAGGGCTAAGCAAGAGCTCGAGAGTTATATATGCGTTGGTGTTTAAGAGCCGCATCCGGTTCAATTCGCGTCTGAGTCGCGACAGGATCGCGTTTCGATCGTAATGAGTCCCGGGGAAGTCCCGATCTGGAACTGTTTTTATGCTTTGTCTTCAACTGGTATATATATTGCATATATGGGGCATCTAAGTCAAGCATCGAGTTGGAATGTAGACCAAGTTGCGGCTAGATAGGGTCCATACTACATTTGGGGCGTGGAGGAAACACGTGCTGGCACGTGCCAGCAAACATACAGAGATTCCGTTCAGGCCACCACAAAGGAACCTCCATGCCAAGTATGATCCCCTGAAATGCTCGAAGTAAACTTGTTTTTTTTCCCTTGTAGCAACAGCCATTCGTCAAGATGGAGACAGATTCAGCTCGCCAAAGGTTGAGAAGAAAGGCATTTATACGCCGTCACCAACGGCAAAACCTCTCTACCGCCCATGAGCAACCCCAAACCCATTACTCCTTCATGGTCGGGCTGTAGAAGGTACAAATGCTATATTAAATGATATTACATCGCTATGACAACCCGAAATACTCCCACTCGCGCTCCACAAACGCGACCATATAATCGATAGTCGTACCTCCGACATCTTCCTCCTCTTCAGGCCCTAGTGCACCACTATCCTCAAATGGCACATTCGTACGGCTGATTCGATCATCAAAATCGGCTGCATCCTCCTTCTCTTCGTTCAAGGCGATGCGCGCGGCCTCCGCGTCCGCTTGATCCTCCACCTGCGCCAAAGCCTGCTCCATCTGCAAGTCGTCCACTAAGATCCTGCGCCAATCGAAATCGCCCTGCCGTATTACCACATCGTCCAGGGTTCGCTTGTGGTTAGCGGTTAGCAGCATGTTCTCTTCTATTGTGTGTTTCGTAATGAAGCGATATATGTGCACGTCTCTAGTCTGTCCAATACGATGTGCACTAAAATGAGCCGTGCTCAGCTATCAGATCGACATCGTCAGTTCGCAAACGCACCGGTCTTCACATTGACGGTCCATGGCGGGATTGAAGTCACTGTCGTAGAAAATGACGGTGTCCGCTCCGGTCAAGCTAGCCATAAGAGGTCAGACAATATCAGAATACCTCTTGATTCCCTTACTTGATTCCAACTCCGCCGGATCGGCTGGATGCAATGAAGGCGAATATCCGAGCATCCGCATTAAATCTTTCCGTCACAAGTTGGCGCTGCTCGATCTTGGTAGCACCGTCAAGCCGCAGGTAACGATAGCCGTGTAAGTTGAGAAAAATTTCCAGGATATCCAGGACCTTTGTCATTTGAGTGAAAATAAGGACGCGATGGTTTCCGGCTTTCCGTTCCCGCAAAAGAACGTCGAGCTCCTGCAATTTCCCACAATCGTACTGAAGTAAACGAGCCTCAGGGAAAGCGATCTGAAGCTTTACACTGACATCATGTAGCGTGTCGAAAGCGGGTTCAGCTAAATCCGGGTGTTCTTCCAGTTGTACACCCGGCAGTGCGATACGGGGCAGATCAAGCGCGACAGCTGCTGGGGTGACGAACGCGAACTGGTCGATGGATTTGGCTAATGAACAAACACGCTGGTGATATGACTGCACAGCAGCATGAACTCGGTCCAGTTTCTTCAGCAAAAAGCGCCTGTTGAGCTCAGCTTCTTCAAGGGGTACCACCTGGTAGTGCATCTTCCGGACTTGACGGAGGAGCTCGAAGCCATAGACAGGGTGTTGGGTACAACGACGCGAATTCAGGTAACCGATATGTTGCCAACGTGCTCGTGTGGCTTCGCGCTCCTGCCACTCGATGTGCTTGTTAAAAGCCTCCATGCCGACTATGTCGTGGGGCGGGGGCTCCTCTGGAAGATCAGCGATGAAGGGCAGCTTGGAGGTTGCATCCAAGAGACACATGTCATGACAAGCGTGCGCTGAAATGTTTTCATTGTGGGTAAAGACGAGCCCGGTAACCTTGAGATCCACTGGCTGGAACTCCTCTTCGGCGAACATTCTACGTCGAATTAGAAGCTCTTTGATTTCGAAGTCGGCTATGGCAGATCTTGATTTACCCATAGCGAATGAGGTCAGGATTGGCCGAACTTCGAAGAGATCTGGATGATTACAAATTTTGCGCAGCTGCATCAACAAGTTCACCACGCTGAGGAAACTGCCCGTGGCGAGTGTCTCGCGTGTGCTTGCCCGTTGCATAAACTCGTCGTACAGAAGTCGCTGACGCTTGGACAGACGGCACTCAACGATATGTTCGTACTTCGCAGGCAGCTGCTTCTCTACTTCACTTTTCATGCGCCGGAGGATATAAGGGCGTAGAAGAGTATGGAGCTTGTTCACGGTCTCCAGTGTCTCGTCGTCCAATTGCGCACCATCAGTATTGCTGATTGCCTTGTCCATAGGATCTGTTCAAAGCTCAGAAGCGACCTGCTTCGGAGGAGAAAACGGACTCACTTGAGAACCATTCAGCAAATTGCTTCTGTCCAGCAAACGTTCCCGCGCTGAATTCCTCAGATAAACCACTAGGCATTAAGAAATACAACAACGACCAAAGCTCCATGAGATTATTCTGCAAAGGGGTTCCGGTGAGAAGTAAACGGCGTTGAGAGTGGAAACCGAGCAGGGTCTGCCATCTCTGTGAACGGAAGTTCTTGATATTGTGTGCTTCATCCAGAATCATGTAACGCCATTGCTTTCGGCGAAATATGTGCTGATCGGCTAGTACCAATTGATACGAAGTGATACAGACGTTGAAATGGAACTCCGTGTTCCAGCCGTGACGTTTCTCCCTGCGCTCTTTGATGCTCCCGTAGTAGGTGAGAATCTTGAACCCTGGCAAGAATCGCTTGAACTCCATCTCCCAATTGAGCAAGACGCTGGTGGGAACGATGATCAAGTGAGGTCCCCATATCCCGCGATCGCAAGCTAGATGCGCCAAAAGAGCAATAGTTTGGATTGTTTTCCTACATGGACCATTTCAGTGAATGTCAAAGAAGCAATGAATGAACTTACCCTAGACCCATTTCGTCCCTGGAACAGAACGGTGAGCGTGACGGTGCGGAAGAAGCTGAATTGACCTACGCGAGGATTCCATTCAGTCCGTTGTTGTACAGGCTAACAAGCCATTCTAAGCCAGCATGCTGGTACGGTCGAAGTGCACCTCGCAATAGAAAGGGCGGTCGAATTCTCCCGTCCACAGCTTTGTCAATACTCGACTCTGCTTCTGAAGCTTCTTCCATTTCTTCGTCCTTTGCAGAGATAGATTCCTCAGCCGCGTCAGTTCTGTCCCCCATAGAGGCTAAAGCAGCCGGGTGGGCTTCCTCATGGAAATGCACAGTGTGTACAGTAGTCGAACTTTCTGACGCAACTGAGTCCTCTGGGACCACCTGTTTCACGGTGGATGAACCCGTTGATGATAGTGCCTCGACGGTACGGTCCTCCAAGAGAAACATCTTGCCATTCTCGGCTGTCAGGGCGGTCATTTGTCCTTCAGCAGTGTCGAAGTCACCGCAATGATCGGAATTGACATCATCTTCTAAGACAGTATATCCATATTGACGTAGGAGAGCTTCGATAGGGATGTCTGCGTCTTGCTGAAGGCCTCCAATCTCCTCATCACTATCATCATTCTTGTTGTCCTCCTCTTCCATGGCGTGCTCCATTTCGCGGTCCTGCTCCTCAATATCGCTGCTAACTTCCATGTTGAAGTCGCCATCATCTTCCTCGTGAAGTACAAGTGCAGGAGAAACCGGTTCAGCCTGAACACGACCATTGAGGGGATTTGCGAGGTTCGCGGTGGCAATATTTTGTTGACCATCGTTTTGGAAATGTGTCTGTTTCCATTCTTCAAACGTGTCCAGATTTGCCAATGTAGGCTCGTCACTGCGTCGCGGAGGGCGGCGCCATCCATGACTCTTCAAGACAATAGTTTTCGCATCGCTGTTTACCATTTCCGTTGATGGGGAGATGAAACCGTCACCGGCCTGTAAGTGATTCGTATGAACTCTTGCAAGAGCGGGGCCTTCAACATGTTCTGGGATGCTGTGGTCTGTCTCATCATCCACATATTGACCATCACCATCTGTATCTTCCAATTGCTCGTGCGGTTCTTCAGGAGAGTGATCTTCAGCCATTTCTCCGTCTGACTGCACTTCTTCGTTCGTGTCCTCGTCGTCGGTATCCCCATCCACATCGGACCCATAATTTGTTCCTTCTTCAGACTGAGATGATGAATCGGTCCAGGATGCCGGTGTGCTGGCTGAACCAGAACGACCACCTCTGGTGAGATCCATCTGTTGGGCTTCCAGCACCTGAGTCGATTGTTCGAGGATTGCATTCAGCTGTTTCTTCCCCTGTCGTGCAAGCTCCTCCTTCTCCAAGACAGATCTTACTTCACGGACATGCTGAAGCAGATCAGAACGATTCAGCAATAATCAAATATCCCAGACGTACGTTGATAGCCTCCCGCCACTTTTTTATCACTTCTCGTACAATAAACTTCGCCAAAGCACGTAGCCGTTTCTCTTCTCCCAAGCGTTCTCGCTCCTCCGTCTGCGCAATCCGGTCGAAGTGCGCAGCCACTGCTCTCGAAATGCGCCTGGTGACGTTCTGCTTTGCCCTGAGCTCGTCCTGCATTCGCTTCATCTGGATGGCAGCGTGAGAGATAACCACATCCCAGTGAGAGAGCGGCCTCTTGGCTTCAAATGAGACAGGCGCGGCCACAGGACGTTCCGGTTGTGCACGTAATCGTCCTTTAGCTTGAAGAGCTGTGATTCGATCATACAAGATGGCATCACGACTCGCAGAAGCTTCGAGTTCAGATACGGTGACCTCCTCGTCCCCGACAGTGAAATACGAGTCCAAATAGTCGTCCACCGATCTGGCAAATTTCGGTCTGGATGGTTTTTGGTCTGGGTTTGTATATTCTGCGGGGGGCAATTTGACAGTAAAGCGTATTCGTTTGACTTTCGCGAAAGTGGAGTTGAGTTCGATGGGACGCGGTCGTTTCAGAGGCCGAACTAATGGCAAGGTCGGTCCTTCGGAAGACGTCGAGAGAGCGTGGTTTGACAGTGGGGACGAAAGCGCTAAATCATGGGGTTGGTGGCGAGAAGAAAGACGTCGTAACTCGTGACCGTTGGCAAAATCGTCTGTAGCATGACGAGCATGTGTGCCTCGATTATTGGTCAGCCCAGTCGGCGCTGACAGTTCCGAGCTTTCGAGCTCCGCTGCTGTCCCATTGCTTTTGGACGAACGAGAGGAAGACATTGATGTCAGAGCGGCTAGCAATTCGGCGCCTTCAGATGCTCGATGCCTCGTACTACGGGGGGGATTCGAAGGAATTGCGTTCAGTAAATTGAATTGGGATTCGAACTGTGAGTGAATCAGCAGCCGGTATAGGAACGCATAGATGTCGTGACTGACTTCGTGATACACGCTGCTCTTGTCTTGCTTGGCGTCCTGGACAAATGTGTCAGCACTAGCACACAAGTCAATGATGAGGACCCACCTCTGGCTCATAGCCGACCATCGTTACAAAGTTTTCTAGGTGAAACGCCTCGCGCACCTTTTCAGTCTCATGTAAGTTATACCACGAGAGCTCGCTTAACATATTTTGAGCGCACCAATGCGTCGTGCTCTCCGA
Organism: Dacryopinax primogenitus; assembly: GCF_000292625.1. NCBI lineage: Eukaryota > Fungi > Basidiomycota > Dacrymycetes > Dacrymycetales > Dacrymycetaceae > Dacryopinax > Dacryopinax primogenitus. Next base: position 303,397 of record NW_024467222.1, on the reverse strand, counting down.
AGACAATCCTCAAATTGTTTTGCCTCTCTCGGATGAGCACTTGACGTCTATTCTCGATCGGGTTACTTGACAGGTGATGGTGAGAATACAGAAATGCATTGAAATCCGGGCTTGGTGCATCTGCCCGAGTGGGCTGTAGTCGGCTGGAATTGCGTCTCTTGGTCTGCGCAGAAGACGCGGTTTGTGATGATGGTTGACGTATGTTACGACCTGACATCTTCGCCCTGACCCGACGCGCCCATTTCGCACGCGGACCTAAAATGTGATTCTGTCAATCGCACCCCTCTCGCCTCGATCTTGACCGTGCTTCTGAATCCTCTGCGCTCAAACTAATGTTTTCTCCTGAGATCTGACGATATTTTGACGGAGTCAAGGTGACCATTCGAGTTAAAGTAGACGGGTGGGCTACATCTGCTCGCGCCTGAATCGTGGTGTGACATGCCAAGCGCCTCTTGTCTGCGTACACTAACTGCCTACAACTTCCATTCATGAGTTGTTCAGCGTGTCCTACTTGAGCTCAACACTCGGATCATCTCTGGCAGCAATGAACTCCAGTAAACCTCCTATAATAAAAGGCCTTGTTTAATCCAAGGAAGTCGGTCTGACAAATTGGGGAGGTCTCGGAAGCTTTTTCTAGTCATCGATTTACAAATTCTGCTCGCGTGTTCATATTGACATAATTGCTACAATACCCAGCCCGTGTAATTTGCCAACTGCCATGCCTGGCTTTGAGTCAGTCTAATTCAATGACGATACAGACTTGGTTCTGTCCGCCTCACCAATAGAAGGGGGCAGGAATCCTATGTTGGTCAAGTTCCTGGATTCTGGTCGCCTACCCGCCGGCTGTTTCAGTTATTGCAAGTCCTTCATCCAGCTTTTTGGGAGCTCTCCATTCGCGCCCTTAGAGGTGGTCGCCGATACGACTCGGCGAAACATTCAACTGCCATCCCAGGAGCTCGAAACACCTTTCTACACTGATCTAAACTCCGGGGACAACCTTCCTGTTTGTGACTCTACAGGTGGAAGGAGTCTAAATTGCAGGGCTGACTGCACGTTCTCTTTGCGCCTATTAAAAGACATTTTTATGATTGTTGGAGCCTTCAGACATGGAGTGTTGGAAGTTATAAGAACAGCTGTCCCTCCCGTGCGAGGATCGCCTTGCCAAACGTCATCAATGACATGCAAATAAGAGCATCCCACGATCCACTTATAATCGTGACACCCACATGAGATGTTGATATCTCCCTCTGGTGCTTTGCCGTCCTCGAGCGCGCTCAAATTATCCGTTAAGCATGGATCTGCATTCGACATACTACCATCTGTGGATCAGAGTCGTGATACCCCCGGATGGCATTGAACTTTCCGGTGTTCCAAGGAAAGAAAGCAGCAATGGAATGCTTTCTATATAAGAACCGATCAATAGCAATCTTCCAGCAACAGCCCAATGTCAATTGCAATCATGGTTGGCCGTCAGACGAACGCCTATCTGTTTCTCACAATCCTTCTCGCTGGCATTCTTGGTGTCCAACCAATTTTAGGTCATCTTCGACGGCACCGGACATGGAACCATCATCCAAGAGGCCCGGATTAAGTTCACACCAGAGATAGGAAGAAGCGGGAGTTAACCACCGGATGCGCTTATACGTATCCCTATCTGCCTTCTAATACTCGTAGAAGCCTTTGCCTGCCTTGCTGATTGTCAGAAATACTGGTCAATAAAGGTCATCGAAACAGCGGAGCATACCTTGCGACCCACCCATCCCGCATCAACCATGCGACCAAGGAGTACGCTAGGTCGGTATTTATCGTCCCCCGTTTCTCTGTGCAAAGTCTGTTGTATGGCCAAGCAAGTATCCAACCCAATGCTGAAATGTATTTTGGAATACAGAAAACAACATCAATCATGAAGAGAACTTACAAGTCAGCCAATTGCAGAGGTCCTGACGGGCTTGAAATAAGTAAATGGTCAATCCAAGCAACAGTGTCATCATACCCATTGGGTGAGCCATCCCAAGTCTTAGAGTCTTGTCAATGTCCTCCTTTGTTGCAACACCCTTGATGTCAAGTCCTGTCAATGAAGTCGTCAACAACACACGAAACAGAAACCGACCTTTTCTAGGCACATGATCGCCTCATTCAGGAACGGCATCAACAACGCATTTGACACAAATCCCGGTACGTCAGCTGACTGAGTAACCTCTGAAGAAGGTATTCGTAGCTCTCAAAAAGATACTCGGCTGAATCGCATACCTTTTCCGCAAGCTTCTGCAAAGCTTTGTGCCCTGCTGAGCGTGCTGGGGCTTGTTTGCAGGCCTGCAATTAACTCGACCAATTTCTGAATCATGTTCTCAAGAAGACCACCGATAAGAGTTTGTCAGGACTCACCATTACGGGAACTGGATTGAAGAAATGTAATCCGACCACCATCTCGGGTCGGGCAACAGAGGCAGCGATCTTTGTAATGGAAATGGAGGAAGTGTTCGTGGCGAGAACCGAAGATGGCGCACAGATCTGTGACAGTGCCGAAAAAATGCTCTGTTTGACTAGCAGATTCTCTGCGGCTGCCTATGAAAGTGAATATGGCGAATAACTAATGAGAACTGTCCAGCTGTGCTTGGAACACTCTGGCGACGCACCTCGACTACAAGGTCGCAATCCTTCAGTTTGTCCAAGGCAGAAACAACGGAGATACGCGAGTGCACATCTTTGCTTTCATCTGTGGAGATCCTTCCTTTATGGACGTCTTTCGCTAACAGAGAAGCAACAAGTTTTAATCCTCCTTCGATTTGTTGAGAGGATTTGTCGAACACCTTGACTGGCAACGCAGCTCTAGATGCGGCCGTCAGGGCAATGCCCATGCCCATTTGACCGGCTCCGACAATGCCTACGGTGCGAATTGCTAGATGACCAGCCATGAGACGCTGCACAGGTGGATATTAGTGGATTGAAAGAAAGTATGTAGCATACAAGGGCCAGTGCCAAGGGTCACATGCTTTAGCTTGCTTCCGCTGAACTCCCCGAGAATGTGATACTGCATATATGTCAAGGGGTTGGAGGTTGCTCCGGCATTTCTCTGATAAAGTCCGTAATTGACATTACTTCCCGCAACGCGTGCGGTTATCAAGAGTAGCGAATGACATGCATTACATACTGGGTCGCCTGACTGGCAATTTCATCATCTCCACGGTGCGCGTCCACCACGATCCGCGCCGGTCCCCTCTCCATCTTCGCCTGATGATTGGGAATCGTCAGCTTCTTCGCTTTGGTCCGCAACATCTTCATTCTCTGACCAATTGTTCATAAGAATCGGATGCTCCGCGGTCCTTGCGGGGGAACCATCTCTCTGAAGTCTCTTGGACGACTCTTCGGACGGAGGTTGACCTGCGGCACTGGCGGAAGAATCTTGTCTTGCATAGGGCGGCGTCAAGTTGGGTATGAACTCGGCAAGGGTCTGCACGATCAGTCGGTGGTCATCGTCATGCGTTAACCCAGCGATGGCAATCGCACCGAACGGAGCAGCAGGTGCGTTCTGTTCAGGAAAGTATTCAGACCAAGCATCTCGTAGAGGATTCTTAGACAAACTCTGAGATAGACAGGAAACCCTGTTCCTGATATCAGCATAGCGACGAGATATTCACCGTTACGAACGCACCTCCACCAACAACTGCGTATTGCGGCCAACTCAATCCCGCCTCTTCGGGACCTTTTCCCGTCGCAAGCATTCGACACTCGATGAAGGCAGAGGAATGTCCAAAGCGACGGACAGTGTTTGTTTTGGCAGCCGCCCATGTAGCAAGATCTGCAGCGTCTGGTGGGTCGCCTCCTGCCACACATTGGAATAATACCGCGCCAGAAAACGTGGAAATCGATATGACAATGGGATTGCGTAGTGCACTAGATGCGGACAAAGATATATGCTTTGCACGTAAAGCGAGTCCTAGATCGAATGCAACGGCGGCCGTAAAGTAAGGGAAGCGGTGTTCCCTCTCCTCTTTCAAATAGCTGGCTAGCTTCTCCAAATATATGCTCGGCGAAAGTCGAGGGCGTCCTGGCTGCTCGGTGTAGATGGTCTGTTCAGACATTACTGCTCGAGTAAGTGGTTTCGGTGGATAAGAAGTGTCATGTATGCATGAGAGATCCGTGTAGGTGGGGGTGGATCCAGGAGCAGAAGATGGAGGAGAACAACCAATGCTGTTGGGTGACAATCACATGATGGGTAAAGAAGCTGTTCCCGAATGAGCATGCAATCGGCCAAAGAGAATAGTAGGGGCGCCGCGGCCATTGGCGGGGGGGCGAACAGGAGGGTTGATGGTGGTCCGTAGAAGATTCAGCCGGTGGACAGAACGATGGCAGAGAAGACTGATAGATTTGGTTCTCGTAAATGGGGTCCAGCCGCGGCCAAAGCGAGTGGTGAGAATGACAGAGCCAATGTTGCCTTATGGGCTTGCATGCCAGATCATCTGCGTGGTGCGGACTGCTGGCCTTTACTATGTCCATGCCACGGAAAAGACCAACACAGGGTAGGAGAAGGGGAACCGACGGGGCAGAGAACCACAAGGTAAGCACGTGGCTCCAACACCATCCTCGGCATTCTCACCGCCCCGCCCCGACCTGTCCCTCCGGAGCATATGCATTTGCTTTGCCACCTGTCCTTCTCCACAGTGAGATTGATATAGGTGATTCACACAGAGTCAGGGGTCGAAGTCGGGGCACATCAGTGCGGTAGAATCCTTACCGGAGTAGGAGACTCAACTCCTGATATCCAATCGGGTTAAATTGGAGACACGCGGTTATGCTTGATAGGATAGTGAGGGAATCGTTAGTTGGAATGAAGGTTGGAAAGCACTGTGTGGGTGTAGATAACGTAGATTATCAGTTGGCGGATCAAATGGGTTAGCGGGTCACCATATAAAACATAGTAACTTTCGGTCCTGATTACACCACAACACACTTAAAAATGCCCTTGTACTTTTGGACTCACTATATAACTATGAGGCAGGCTACCTCTCAGTGGTATTCAATATCTCAAAAATAGCCATCTTTCTGTCATACTGTGCTTGGGCTCCAAATTTGCTTCCGTTTTTCCAGTTCGGTGCAATAACAATTATTTGAGCATTTTCAAACAGTGAGCAATGAAGCCCTG
>NW_024467222.1:289869-298003 GCF_000292625.1 Dacryopinax primogenitus | reverse complement strand
CCCTTGTACTTTTGGACTCACTATATAACTATGAGGCAGGCTACCTCTCAGTGGTATTCAATATCTCAAAAATAGCCATCTTTCTGTCATACTGTGCTTGGGCTCCAAATTTGCTTCCGTTTTTCCAGTTCGGTGCAATAACAATTATTTGAGCATTTTCAAACAGTGAGCAATGAAGCCCTGGTCATAGTTTTATAGCAAGGCCGAAATTACAAGGGCAATTTTTAAGTGTGTTGTGGTGTAATCGGGACTGGAAGTTACTATGTTTTATATGGTGACCCGCTAACCCATTTGATCCGCCAACTGATAATCTACGTTATGGAACTAGTGCTTAGGTGGTTGGGGCCTCGTCACAAAGAGGGGGAGGTTCTCTTACACACGGCAAAAATAGCCGGGGAGAGGTGGGCAACGGACCAATCGGAAGTACCAAGGGAAGCGCCAGGTGGCTATGCTAGAAACGCTTCCGTTATCTCACGCGACCATTCATTCCCCCCTGTTGCGCAGGCTACAAGGAGGCTGAGAGGGCCGCGTCAACACCCCTCTCGCTCCTCCTCCTCCTCCTACCCCCTCTCTCCTTAAACGCACTCCTCTTTCCTCAGTTCGGTTTACTCACCTTTTCCCCCAAACAATGCTGCCCTCTGTCTTGATCAGTGCACTTGCACTGACCTCGATCACTGTTGTTGCTTCACCACTCTCTACCGGCTATCATCCCGACGCACCGTCGCAGGCCTCGCTTGCCTTTGCTCCCTTGTTGGCGGATCCGCCTCAGCCGATAGATGACTCCTACATCATCGTGTTCAAAAAGGATGTATCCGTTGATCAGATCACCTCGCATCTCGCACTCCTGCAGCAATTCACGGGTCTGAATCCCCTTTCCGCTGAGGATGAAGGAGGTGTCCAGCATTTTTACGATGGCTCTGCCGGTGTCAAAGGATACGCAGGTCGCTTCTCCGAAGCAACGTTAGACAGCATTCGCATGCAGCCAGAAGTTGACTACGTCGAGAAGGATCAGGTTGTGCATACGCAAGGAGACGTCGTCAAGGAACGGAACGCACCTTGGGTACGTCCCGCCATGTGCCTTGATCAGCTTATCTCACCTGTTCTGTCTCAATAAGGGTCTCGCCCGGGTATCCCATCGTCCAGCGCTGCGTCTCAGTACTTTTAAGGAATATCTCTATGACGAGGATGGTGGGGATGGAGTCGATGTGTATGTCATCGACACCGGGATTCGTATCGATCACGTGGAATTCGAAAACCGTGCCAAGTGGGGCCAGACCTTCGTAGACGATGGCGACTACGATGGCAATGGACACGGTATATACAAATTCGTGTGCGTATCCTCGCGGTTGGCTGACGTTATTGCAGGTACTCATTGTGCGGGCACCATCGCTTCCCGCACATATGGCGTCGCCAAGTCCGCAAATGTCATTGCTGTGAAGGTCCTCGGTGCCAATGGCTCTGGCTCTATGTCCGGTGTTGTGAGCGGCGTGAACTGGGCCGCTTCGCAGGCGTCAAAGAAGCTTGCAGAAGCCAAGGCTGAGCTCGCTCAGTCCGGAAGGACAAAGCACAAAGGCAGTGTCGCAAATATGTCTCTAGGTGGTGGGAAAAGCAAGGTACTTGATGCTGCGGTCAACGGGGCCGTAGAGAACGGCATGCATTTTGCTGTCGCCGCAGGCAATGATAACAAGGATGCATGTGACTACTCGCCCGCTGCGGCTGAATTAGCCGTCACTGTTGGCGCAAGCAGTGAGTCTGTCAAAATATCTACTGTTCTGGTCATCTGATGCACATCTCACAGCACTTGCGGACCAGAGAGCCTACTTCTCCAACTTTGGCAAATGTGTGGACGTATTTGCTCCTGGTTTGAACATTCTATCTACCTGGGCGACTTCCAACATGTCTACTAACACCATCAGCGGGACCTCCATGGCTTCTCCCCACACTGCTGGTCTTCTGGCATACCTCCTTTCCATCTATCCTTCAGCATCGTTCGACCCGGTGCTCGGTGGCTTTGTCCCCGAGGCATTGGCCTTCATTCCTCCCAAGCAGACAACTGTTTCGTATCTCAGCTCCATCCTGGGAAGGTTCCTGCCCTTCCCTCTTCTTCCGGTGCAGAATATGCTGGATTCATCGGTTGCACCGGTCCCTGCGATCATCACTCCCGCTCAGCTGAAGAAAGCACTCATCAATCTGGCTACTGAAGGAATTCTCACCGATCTTCCTGCCGGGACCGTGAACAAGCTCATTTACAACAATGCTACCATCGCCAAGTAGAGCTGCAATGGCTGTATATTATGCCGAGAACGACGAGGTTGTTTGTTTATTGCACCTGTGCATTCACCCTTGTAGATTAGCAGCACCCACCCACGCCATACTTTCTTGTTTTTATCAACCTGTCAATGCCATCCCTCTGATTCTGTCCATTGCGGACTACAATACATTTATTTGCGCGGAAACACATCGGGGAGGGTACACATGGGTCCCTGTGCACCCTGAGTGAGGTTCTGGCACACGTATCATCACTTCGGCAGTACCCTGCAAGCAAAACAAGTAGCTCTGAACGCCAGGGGCAAGAGATCCCAGACCAAGACCAGAATGATTTTGCCTTACCTCGCATTTTTCTTTTTGGGTGCCATCGTCCCGCAGGTTGCCCAGGGTGCCAATGACACACACACGGTTGGCCCTCCTCACACTCGAATGAGGCACGAGACTTGACTTTCTCCAAATAGATCCCCATAAGGACCCACTCGCTCTATGCCCCATACGTTGATCAAGACTTGCAGAATCGGTAATGCGTAACATGCGATCCTATGTGTCACTTACACTACCCAGATGGTTTGACTTTGGTGCCGATGCCATAGTTGTATGTCCTGTTGTCTTCGCGGTCCTTCATGCCAATTAATCTGCTTCACAGAATACAAATAAGCACATCCGGGTATATATGTGGCTCATCGCATTCTATTACTGGGTCCTAACTTGTGCTGTGAAAGTTAACCCAAGATCGACCGCATCAAATGGGCTGGCTTTGGTCTCGATTGCCGCTGTCGTCAGAGTACGCACTCCTCATCCCCTCATCATGAGCAACTGACAAAATGGAGAATTCAGTAACTTTGAGCTCGAGATTGCGTTTTCTGTTGATGGACAACACGCGCACCTCTTCGGAGACGGCATGGCCATCTGGTTAACGTCCACTCGAGCTCAACCTGGTCCGGTATTTGGGTCCATAGGTGAGAACCATCATTGTGCCAACGAGAAATTGGTGCCAATGGCATGAATCTAGACAAATTTGAGGGGTTAGGGATCATAATCGATACGTAAGGCCTTCACTTCTGATGTCAACAACCCCCAGTGCTCAGGTTATGCTAGCTTTCCTAATGCGAAGCATCCATATTCTTTCCCGCGCATCATCGGCGCGTTGGGAGACGGCACAAAGTGAGAGGCGTCGAATCACAAAATATCTCTAAATGGAATTGACGCGTTCTTTGAGATCTTATGACCTGAGCAATGACGGTGCTGGCAACGAAGATGGAGCATGCTCCGCTGCTGTACGAGGAGCAGAAATTGCCACCAAACTCCGCATCACGTACATAAAGAACGATTATTTGAAGGTCCGCTCTTCGCGCTCACAGTACGAAAATACACTCACCACTTCTGTAGGTCACCCTTCATTACAAAAGCTGTAAGGCTATAACTTCGCGCTCTCCGTCTTCTTAACGGTTATAGCAGGGGACGAATGGGCCCCTTGCTTCACAATTCCCAACGTCGTACTACCACCGAGACCATACTTAGGGTTCTCGGCTCTGACTGGTGACGTGTCCGATGCTCATGAGTGAGTTGTACTACGCATATGATTCTGCCACACTCACAACCTCGTTCAGTATTATATCAGTTCAAGCGAATTCATTTGTTACGCAAACGCCCTATAGTTCTGGCAGAAGGCAGGCCACGACGAGATCAAAACCCACCAAAGGCTGGGGCGGATTTTTCTTCAAATTGACCTTACTTTGCGTGGCGTGTTTCGGAGGGTTCATGGGTTATCGGATATACAGAGAAAAGGTAGCATCGAAGCGCTTCTAGTCAATACTCAGGCTTGGGTCACACAGACCTCGGTGCAGTACTGTTCATCCATTTATCACCAAATTGACGGACGTTATGTTGGATTCCAAGACATTGTATGTAATATGACATGCGCTGGTATAATGGGGTGTGTGCAAGCAGTAGCTCCACGTGAACACAGAAAATCAGGGCTCTCAACACTTCCGTTTCTTCTCTCAGACACCGTATCTCTGCCGTATTACAGACCGTGTTGGCTCGGGGACCTGCGCCATCTGAGGCTCCCAGTTTTCGCCGAGCATTGATTTGAAGCCGCTAAATATCTACACGCGCGGAGATCAGTCAGGAACTCGCAGTTTGAACTAAGTACATACTTGTTGGAACATTGAATTCAATTCTAGGCTTGGGGCTTGCCACTTGGCCGTGGCGTTACAGAAAGGTACGAATGCCTGATAGACATGAGCATCGTTTGCATTGCATGAAACAAACGATTACCTTAGAAATACCACTCGCGTTGTTAAGGATGAGTGCACAAAAGCCCTTGAAGGCGGAATCCTTCTCCGCATTGTCTTTGATGTCACCTAGTGCCTGGCACCTGAATCATACGATAAAATTCTGCCTTGAACTAAAATGGACGACTAGCGCACCAATGCTCGGCAAAAACATCTAAATGAGGAGCCACCACTGCTGGGAAGATATACCCCAGCCGCCCGATGGTAACAGCGGCGTTCTCCGTCAGCGACTTTGGAGACTTCGGGTGGAGCAAAATCGGAACGAGACTTTGCAGCAGTGGCTGAACATATTGTGCAAAGTCCGGATCTACTCGGCATGCTCAATTAGTAGGGGCTGATCAAACGGAACAGTTGCCAACCTGGTCCACAACGAATGGCAACCTCTCCAATAGACCACGCCGCGTTGTTACAAACACTGACATATTCAGCACGAGGTTCGCCCGAGATCTGGCTGATTAGGTCTGGCATAATGGAAGGCAAGAATGGCTTGAGCACGCTAAAGCAGTAGATTGCAAGATCTCCAATAAGAGCAAACGCCGACTGCTGCACGGCTGGCTGGGGATACTGACATAAACCAATCAGCAGGCTAAGCGCACAATAGAACAAAGGCTTACCTGCAAGCTAGCGGCGAGAAGAGTCATGAAGGAGGGGTCACTGCTCGTAATCATCGGTGCAAGTAATTCTCCCAATGCCTGGACCAGTCCGCTGAGAAGATCCAGGGACACAATGAGGTATGACTTCTCCGGCTCGTCTAGATCGGGATTTTGAACGAACGTTTGGTAACGTACAAGCGACTCGTGAACAATTCGAAGGCATCGTTGAAATATGGCAGGTGCGTAGGGGGAGAATCCAGGGCCAGCTGCGACCGTGACGGATGATAAGCACTAGTTTAGATAAATCAGGCTTCCGTTGTTAACTTAAGAAAGTGAGCACACCTCCATGAGCGGAATGAGATCATCATCATCATCCTGCAATGCGCTCCATTTCTGTTCCAAAGAAGGAAGCAGGACTTCGATGCATGCTGGTCTATTGAGTGCTTCACCCACAGAATCGGCCAGCGTTCCGATTGCATCGTAAAGAATAAGCAAATTTTTGTGCTGGTACTTGGAGAAAGCAGTAACGAGATTCTGGACGATGGGCTCCAAATACGGTGCTAAACCCGGGCCAGCTTCCTCTTCCAACGTCGCCAATGCACTGCAGCCTGCTTCCTGTACTTTCTTGTTGTTGTCTAAAACCGTGTGTAGTAACTTTCAGAAAATTAATACGCCGAACGATATCACAGCACGAAGCACATACGCCCTCTAAAGCTGGAATGAAATATTGATTCTGCTCAATGTTGACAGTGCACCAATGTGCATACCTTCCCAAAGACCAGCAAGCGATAGAACGCAGTAATGGCTAGAAGATACATGAGACGATAGAACACTGGATCTGTCGGCGACGTTACCTTAGGATCTTGTAACTGCGAGCATAAATAAGGGAGAATGGTGGGAAGATGAGGCTCCAGGGGATCCATACAACCTACCCTGTGTGAGGGAAATTCCGATGGTGCCATGCGAGACACTTACCTTCAGCAATGGCACCAAGGGCCAGTACAGCGGATTCACGAATAAGCCAATCTTGATGCCATAGTCGATCCTTCAGAAGTGGAAGCAACGTCGCTAAACAGTCTGCACCGAAACGAACAGCCAACACATCCAAAGCGGCAGCGGCGCATTTTCTCTTGTTCCATTCCGAAACGAATTCGTCGTCATCGTCGTCATAATCGTAATCCTCGAATTCTTCTTCCTCTGCCCCTCCTGCATCGCGAGACTTGAAGGCGGGCTGCGTATCCGACTGCCCCTCCCCTACCCCGTGTGACTTGGCACCATAGTGCTGAGGTCGAATGTCGCTATCTCGATCAGGTACATTGGTATCATCAATATCTGCTTCGAGCATTGCAAGATCTTCTTCGGTATAAATCATGGACTGCAGGAGCGCCGGAACAAGATTGCCTAGCAGTGGACGCAATGCATCGACGAGATCCATGTCTTCGGCGAAAGTTAACCAGAATTCACAGGCCTCCAGAGCCACAGACTCGTCTTTGTCTTGCATGGAATAAAGCATAAAAGATGCAACATTTGATATTTCGGGGACCAATTTGTCGCTCCGTTCTCGTAGCAGAATAGAGAGGCTTGTGCAAACCATTCGTCGAACGTCGGGATCTGAATCACCTGCACAGCGGAAAAGACACGCCATGAAGCCATCAATGTTCGCGTTGAAAGATTGCGATTCGATTAATGCAAACTGAGCGATTGCATTCAACGCGTGCTGCCGTATTCGTGGTGAGGAATCACTGGTCATGGCAATGAACTTCGGGATCATATAGTCCAACGGGCGTTGTCCTCCGATTTCCACGTCTAGCTTGCGTGGAAAATCTTGACACAGTTTATCCAGGGCGTCGATGGCGCCCTGAGAACCTGTGAGCAATGTTCAGAATACAAACCTTTGTGCACTCACTTCGCGTGCCCCCACATCCGGAGAGTCCAATGCAGCCACGAGGTAGAACAACCCCTGTGGCCAGTTCTGTGGTTCGAACAACGCGAGCAAAGACGCAATTAAAGTGCCGGAGTTGGTTCGAATCATTGATGATGGGTCTCTCACGGACTCCAAAACATTGGCCTTCACATATTCGACCACAGGACTCGGACTTTTCAGTAACATCCGGGCGTTATTCTTGAGAACCAAGGCGGCCACGGTTCTGGTGGTTTCTAGCTCGCCCTTTCCATGTGTGAGAATATAAACGAGGTAGCAAGGATAGTCAGCTATGGACTGAAATTGTTCAATTTGTTGCTGCAAGATGTTGCGAGTCAGATCATCAGGTATGGAGAGGCAGACCCTTATGCATACCTGAGCAACTTGCCTCTCTTCTGAGACGGGACTCGATGATTTTTTCAGAAGCTCCACCAAGTGATGCAAGCCTTCCGCCTGAGGGACCCATTGTTCAGCCATACAATCAGCGTGTTGCTTCGGTTCAGAGCGTCCTTGATGTCGAGCAGCAGGAGGAAAGAATGCAGAAACCGCGTCGACACGCGCCTGCTAAGGGCCCTACTTGCGGACAAACTTTCTCCGACGCCACGTGTACAAGAGTGGCGCAGATATTTTGCTTCCGCTATTTCACACTGCAAGAATGGTGCGCCAGGTGCTCCCTGATATATGATTAGAGAAGGTGGTTGTTGTACATGTTTCGAGACTGAAACCAGCATGCTGATGGGCTTATTGCGGGTGCTCCCTGACTACTGCTTCCGAAAAAAAGAAGGCTTTCGATCAGATCTGTTGTGATGTGGCTTATTCTTTTAACGGATCTCAGGGGCGATTTGACCAAGGCACTGCAAGTCGGCCCATTCCAGTGAGAACAAGGTAATATTCATAACTTGGGGGGTGGCGCGAGCAGAGCTCGCACGGCCGATTCCCCCCAAATAGCACAATGTAGATCTTCAGTTTCACAAGTGTTGTATGTTTCTAATGAAAAAATCTGACATCTAATCTAATAATTAATTAATAGCTAACCCCCCCCCCCCCCCCCCCCC
>NW_024467222.1:283056-289528 GCF_000292625.1 Dacryopinax primogenitus | reverse complement strand
CCCCCCCCCCCCCCCCCCCCCAATGGTGTAGACAAGCACATGTGGCATTTGGGGGTGCTAGATGCGGATGACAGACCCTGAAAAAAATTAGTACATTTTTTTATTAGACTAGTAATACAACTATTAAGAAAACTTAATGTGACTGGTGGATGGCAGATGGTGAAGGCGGATGTACAAGAAAGAGTGAGGATCCATAGCTGGTGGTTCAACATGCAAACCATTAAGTCCCCTGGTGAAGGTAGGTCATGACCCTGGTTCATGTTACATGAGATCTGCCAGACAATGATCCAGCTGCCAATGCACCCTTGACCCTCCTTGCATACATTGGGCAAGGCCTATGTGGAACACGATGACTGCCAGGGATAATGCGATGAGAGTTATTTTTCACTTAGTTCCGATTCCCCTGACCGAAGGAAGTGGCATCCCCAGCCACTCCCCGCACTGACGCGTCATCCTTGACCTGACCTTCAACCCAGATCCGGTAAGAGTGCTTTCACATGGGACGGAATTTCCGATTCCCCCGACCGAAGGGAGGAAGGGAAGCGGCATCCCCAGCCGCTCCCCCAAGGGCCCGTCATCCTCAACCTGACCTTGAACCCAGATCCGGTAACAGCACTTTCACATGATATGGAAGTAATTTGATTCCGTCAGAAACACTCTACTGGGGTCCGCAATCCGCGTCGCACTTCCTAGGGTCTTGCCTGGGCCCTTAGTATCAAGTGTACACTTTTGTACACTTTATCCACCTTTTTGTGGTGAGATTGATAACTATGTTCACATACCATTAGAAAGTGTACAAATTTGAGCTACGGTCCAAAATCTATGTCACATTTTTGAGTTTGATGCGTAAATATGTTATCTTACCATGAAAAAGTGTACAAGGGTGAGCTAGGGGCTCTGGGGCACATTACAAAACTCAATGCGCATTGGGACCCTACATTGCATTACTACACTTTGTAATAGCAATAGTAACTTTTCTAACAACATTACACATTATTATGGAATGTGTGCAGGGTGTACAAATACAAGTGTTAATAAATGTATGATATTAACAAAATGCACAAATGTACAAGCAAAGTGCAGAAAACTCCCTACACTCCACACATCAGGGAAAAGAGCAGGTCCCAAAGCTAATGTCAGAATTTTTCATTAGAAACATACAACAGTTCAGTGTGAAACTCGAGTACTATTGTGCTGTTTGAGGGAGATCGAGTGGCGCTCCAAAATTTGCATTGCATTTTTCAGGGTTACCTGGGCCATTACAATAAAGTGTACACTTTGTACACTTCATAAACTTTTTTGTATCATTGACAACACTTTGATGATAGAATATATTGCAAGATGTTGAGCCAGTCAATAGCACAAAACTGACTGATATGCATAGGTGATCTGAGTTCTAGTCAAATTCAGCTTACCATGCCATTTATTTCTGATCAGCTGCTCTTGATTGTTTAGTTGGTGCTAGTTTGCTCCAAGACTATGGGTTACCATGATTGTTTCAGTTTACAAGAGAGCATGCTTTTGATTGTGGTGTTGCATCGAAGCATTCCTGTCCATCTTATGGAAGAACACAGAACAGATATGGATAGCAATATGTAAAATATGGAGGAAAGAAGATGAATAATGGGAACATAGTTGGAGGCAGAAAAATTCCAAGAAATGATAAAATCAACCAGTGGCATGTGTAGACAATGAACATATATGGGACAAATGGAGTATACAGGAAACTCACAGGACAAACATTGATGCCCTTCCTTGGTCTACTGGAGAATTGCATTAACATAGTAAATGCAGGACTGGATTCTTTTGATGATAGTACCTAAAAAAATTGCAATGGATCTCTGTTATACAGAATATAATAATTTAGACTGAGTGTTGCTGTGAAGTTGTTGATTATTTCAAGCATGATCCATGACAAGAGTCTGTTCTCCTGGCATGACAAGCTACCAGGCATTCATCATGCACATCACTGTGAGAATAGACAGTCAACTCTGTGGGCTTGTTCCCTTAACCCTCAATGACATGTCCTTTACAACAACAGCATATTAACTGAATAACCTCCCATGCATATCTGGCACTTCTATAAGAAACACTTGGATGAGCAGCTTGAATTTGTTTGATCCCAATGCAAAGCAAGGGAACCCAAGAGCCACCTATTCTACTCACTGCATTCTGTATAATGATGAACTTCTAGTCTAGGTACAATTGATCCACTGGACACAGCTGGACAACACACAAGCTAGCATCTTGTCCAGTATAGCTCTACATATGTGTTCCACACTGGAACCAGAACTGCTTCCTCCCCCCCTGATATACTAGGATTTATATTCATACCGGTGCTGCTGATGAAGACTTACAGATGGAGAGGCAGAATCAGACTATTCTTTGGGGCTGAAACTGTTAGCACTGAGATCTGACTGATATCAGATGAAAAAAAAAGGGGGGGGGGCTTGCTTGTCACAGATTTGTGATCTGATCTTTGATTCTGATACACTGTGTCTGTCTTGACCAGAGGAACTCGTTGTCACTATTATTATTATTATTATTATTATTATTATTATTATTATTATTCCCTCACCATGAATTCATGATGCCCCTTCACATTTATATTCACATTGAATGGACACCTGATTACAGGATGAACTACAGGATGATTTCAAAGTGAGGGGACATTGGAGACAGGCAAGAGTGTGGTGCAGTGGGCAGATAAAGAACTGCAACATTGTAACCAGAGGCTGTGTTAGGTTGGCGTTGTGACGAAACAACTCACCAGAGAGAAGAGGTATCAGGCTGTACATGTAGACGCACTGATGTTTCCCAAGATAGACTGGGGGGTGTAAGATTGAACTAGGATAGTCATCGACGGTGCGATGCTGAGAAAAGCGAGAGCATGGTCATCAGCGAGTGGAGGATGTGATACTGGATCTTGAGTATACCGTGTCTCTGGGGAGTTGAGGATCCTAGGAAGAGAGCCGTACGAAGAAGATCGTCTTGTTTTCTGGAAACGCAGAGGTTGATGCGAGAACGTGACGATGGGGAGAGGAGAAGGAAAATGTACAACAACTCGAAATATGGTATCAGAGGTCTCGCTGTGGACGACATACCTCCCAGCGAGCCTTAAAAGTGGATGTTAATCAGAGGATACGCCAGATGGGAAAAGGAACGAAACTTGCGCACCAATTGCATTCGAGTTTGCTTGACAGGCCGGAGCGAAGACGATAGAGATTGCAGTTCGTGAGGGGGGGCATGAAGCGGGGGAGACAGAACTCCACGGCGCCAGTCGTTCCAGAGACGGCCCGATGGACGGTGAAATGGGGGAGGGTGCAAGGGCAAGGAGGAAATATGTACACTTGTGGAAGGGAGGAAGGAACGAGTCGTGCTGTTAGCTGGTTCCAAAGTGATGCGGACGAGCGGGGAACCACGTAGAGGGGAAATGATCCCCGAGTTATTCCAGAGCATGGAAGCTGATCAGAGAGGTTACCGAGGAGGATGGAAAAGGAATGAACGCATCCAGTAATGCTCAATATCATTCGAATCCAGAATGCGGCGTCGGAAATGTCGCTGTGGAAGACGGGGGACGTGCACTGTGGGCCGAGAAGAATCACGGAGGGCTCCTAGAAAAAAAATGATGATAGTATAATTCGCTTGAGGAAAAATGGATAGGAACGCACTAATTGACTGTAGTCGTACACACGAATCACAGATGTGGGGTGGAAAGTGCCGTGGAGGCGGACGTTGACAACAAGGATCAGGGTATGCGAAGTATCGTTAGGTGGAATGGACGTGATAGGTTCGGGGGAGGCCAAGGAGGAGGGAAGTCGCCGCAGCTGCAGCCTTAACAGTTGGCACAGGCTGAGGTTTGGTTGCCGCGTGCGGGCCTGCCAGGCCAACCAGAGTTAGAGATGAAGCGATTACGATCAGGCATGGAGCGTACTAGGGTGGCTGGGGTGTGTGGGCGACGAGTGGTTAGTTCACCTTGATGGATATCCCCAGTGTATAATGTGAGCAGCCAGTGGAGAGAGAAGGGAAAAAGGAGAATGGGCGTTCCGAAGGAGGGGAAGGTACGTACAGTAGTTGAAGAACATGGAAGAGTCGTCGACTGCTATTGGTTTGTCGTTAGTGGCTCCAAGATGAGGACATCAATCATGTACATAATGTAGTGTACCCGAGCCTGTCTAGGCAAGTACAATTGATCAGAGAAAGCAGCAGGGGGAAGGGGAAGGACGGGGCGCACCGGTAGACCTTGATCGAATTCGACTCGAGGATGTAGTTTCGGAGGTGTAGTTGATGACGTCGGGAACGCATTTCATGCTCGAACGATCATAAAACGAGCGGGCTGATGAGGAGCATACCAGAAAGAGAAGGGAATTCAAGCAGCTTACAAGTTGATCGTCAACATATTCAGATAATGCACGTGGCGTTGAACGTGCCAAGGTGGAGGACATCAACGGGACTGAGGACTGTCGGACAATCATGGATAAACAATACAAGTAACCCACAAAGCAGAAGAGGAAGTGGTCGAGGCCAACGACATACGTGGGAAATGTCCAGCGATGACAACTGGGGCCATGAGGTCGAAGGAATACGAGCCACCGCTGCCAACGCATGCTGAATGTTGTCATCTGGTTGACGGTGCCAGACTAATCAAGAATATGGAGGGGGACGTCGCGATGAGTTGTTGAACGCGTCATTTGCATGCGGTGAGGTGGTGAGGGAGGTCGCCCGTTGTGGCGAGGCGCGAGAGCACGTAGTTCACGCTGCGGGTCATTATTGGGCGAGGGGGTGATCATAAACGGTACAGAGGAGAGAGGGAACGTACACTTGGTGAAGGAAGGGAGAAGTCGGATTATGGGCTGATGTCAGAGTGATGTCGACGAGGGGTGAAGACGTTGCAGACGTCTGTAAATGGCGGAATGCCCTCAAACGATTCTAGAGAGAGTAAACTTAATGGAGAGGGTGCCAAGCAGGGGAATGGGAACTAGGGGAACTCACACATTGCCTCAGTTGTTTTTAAAGGGCGGACACCGTGTCGGAGCTGTCGCTGATGAAGACGAGGAGGCACTCCATGCCAGGAACCGTTACTGTAACATCTTGACACGTGAATACTATCAGACGGTATCGTAGAGAGGATGGACGATTGCAAGGAGCGCAGCAATTCACCGTCATCCCACACAAATCACCGAGGCGGGGGAATCGCTGTCATGGAGACGTATGTTGGAGACAAGGAAGACCAAATGCGAGTTCTGGTCAGTTAGAATGAACGGCACAGGCTGTTAATCACTCACCCAAAAGAAGGGGGAGTTAATGGTGTTGCCAATATAGACGAAACGTAGTCGAGGGAGGGGAGGAGGGGGAGGCAAGTCGGAGCAGCAGGACCTTCAAGAGTTGTCGCGTTCGACTCTGGAAGAGTAATCATACCTCGAGGGAAGCGATTACAAGAACGTACTGGGTGGTTGATAGTCCGGAGCAGCGTCGAGATTGACTAGGGTGTGTGGGGGACGAGAGGTTAGTCCATGCAGAACGAATTCCCCCAACCACAATGTGGGGAGCCGAGTGGGGTATAAGGAATTGATCAGAAAAGGGACGGCGAGGAAGAAGCAGGTACATACACTTGTTGAAAATAAGAAGGCAGAGTCAAGGATTTCTGTGCATTCGCTGCTCGAAGAATGTCGACGAGGGGAAGACGTTGCGCATACGTACATCAGTCGGGGTGACCTCGAACCATTCTAGAGAAGTCGGTGCTCAGTAGTGAAGGTGCTAGGGGCGGGATGGAAGGAACGCAGGGATTGGCTGGCCTTGATCGGAGTCGACTCGAGACTATTGTTTCGGAGGTGTCGGCGGCGAGGACGAGGGAGGTATGTCATGTCGGAAGATGTTGTCTAAAACAGGGGCATCAATTGAGGAGCATATGGAGTGTTATACGCTTATCGACAGAGCGTTGCCACAATTCAAATAATGAATGTAGTGGAGAACGTCGACGAGATACGGAAAGAAAAGGCGGCGGGGAAGTGGGAGCAACATGAGCCATGATTGCAACGTATGATGAGCATTGTCGTCGTGCCTAGACGCCTAGAGCCACTCGTCACCAGGCAGGGGGAGAGTAAGAGGTGCTATTGAACGCACCGAATCGATGGCAGGATGGACTGGGTATGCGGAGTGTGTGGGGCCTGTGGTCCCCGCTGAGGGAATCCCGAGCTGTGTCGTTGGATGAGAAATGATCAGAAGGGTCGAACCGAAGGAGAAAAATGTACTTATGCGTGTTAAAGAGAGGGAGGAGGGAATCAAGCACTTCTGTGGGATGATGTTAGAAAGAGGCCTATGAGGGGAGGGGACGTTTGATACGTAGAGGACCAAGTGTGCGGCAAAGGGAGGAGGGAGGTACGTACACTTGTCGAAGGAAGGCCGAAGTAGTGACCTCCTGTGGGTTGGTGTCACAGTCGTGCCGAAACAGTGACCGAGTTGCATATAATGT
>NW_024467222.1:190519-281451 GCF_000292625.1 Dacryopinax primogenitus | reverse complement strand
CCTCACAGTCGACGCATGCTGAGAGCTGTCACTTCCGGCGCTAGACCATTTGCAATTAGAAGAGAAGCAGTTACGAGGAGGCATGGAACATACCGCGTGATTGCTAATCCAGGCGGAGGCGAAGGCGCGGGGAGTGTGAGCGACCAGGCGTTGTCCACGGTGAGGAATGTCCCCAATCCAGTGTGCGGGAGGTGCGGGAGGTGCGGGAGGTGCGGGAAGTGGGGAAAGGGGAGGAGATGGGCAGCGGGGACGATCAGAATAGCTATGGCGAGAAAGGAGAACGCACATGCGCGCATTTGTTGAAGGCAGGAGGGCAGAGTCGAGCACTCCTGGGCTTGGCCGTCAGCGTGACGCCGAGGTGAAGACATCGAATGTGTGCATACGAAGAGGCGGAGTGTGCCCGAACTCTTCTTAAAACAATGGAAGTGATCGGAGAAGGTGCCTGAAGAAGAGGAAGGACGGGGCGCACCGGTGGACCTTGATCGCACTCGACTCGAAAATGTGTGTCGGTGACGACGACGGAGAGGTATTTCGTTTCGAAGTATGTCGCCACGATATCCTAACACAAGGGATCGATCAAAGATCATACAAGGTTCGAGGTGCTTATCGTGTGAGCGTTATCTCATTCGAATGGTGGATGTTGTGTGGGAGGACATGGCGTGGAGGACGTGGGCCAGACGCAGGAACACCGGCGAACCCTGATCAGCAAGGACGATAATACAGATTGTTAATAAATCACAAAGAAGAGAGGGTTGTGATTGAGACTGACAATATAGACAAAACGATGTTGATGGATGGCAACGGTGGCCAAGAAGTCTGTATAACAGCCAAGACGGTCGACGCATCGGAGAATTGTCATCAAGCCGGCCGACCCTAGACCCGTAGTCATCAGACCAGTATGAGTTACGAAGAGTAAATGAAACGCACCGTACAAATAGTAGGATGGGTATAGGTTGGGGAGGGCGAGCTCAGTCGGTGAGCCCGTTGGGTGTGCGTGATCGGCATGGGGCAGGTGATGGATGGCCCCGCGGTGTTCCGCTGGGTAAATGTTGATCAGCAGCGATGCAGTAGGGGAGGAAGAACATTGATAAAGAGAGGAGGACAATGAAGCACTGCTGCCCACAGCAGTGCTTGATCGTCCTCTAATGTTAGAGTGAAGGCGACGAGGGGGGAAGGGTTGGATGCGTACATGAAGGAGTTAGCGCCGCGGACGAAGGAGCAGGAGCAAGGGCATACATGATCCTAGAAAGCGAAATATTATATCTAGTGCCGTTCTAGGAGCAATGTGTATTCGGTGGTGGGTGGGGGAAGAGGGGGCAAGAGGGGGGATACACCCTCCTAACCCAGAACCCAAGAGAGTTATATATGCGTTGGCTGCATCCGGGTCAAACCGCGCCTGAGTCATGTTATCCCGATCAATTACTGATCTGGCACCGTTTGTTATGTTTTGTCTTTAGCTTGAATTAATGCATGTACGACAATGGTCGTCGATGAGTCAAACCGTTGAGTTGGAATGTAGACCAAGTTGCGGGTAGATAGGGTCCATGCCCTGACGGAGGTTACGGCATTCCAGACGCGTATCGGCACATACTCAAGATATCAAAGGCCCGAGAGAGGTGCAGACAGTGACCGAATACACCGAGGAACCAATCAACCACCGTCACTTCACTCTCTCCTCCGCTCTGTTCACGCCAAATGACCATTCGAGTATACCCCAACTCCCAACAGAATGCACAACCATTCTCATCCTGGGCGGCGGCCTAGCAGGCCTCTCAGCCGCACACACCCTCGCCATAGAACACAAACATCACCAACAACTACCGGATCGTCGAAGCCCAGCCCTCCTCACCAGAGCCTTCATTCCGTCCCCTTCGGGTTGGAGGCGCCAGGCGGAGTTTGTTATAGCACTGGTGTCATCTCTGACAAAGGGTCCCTTGCTCCTCTACTTATTGTAAAGTTTCTGATGCACTGTAGCTGGAGTTGCATGTGTTTGGTTCTGTAATTGAGCCCAGCTGTTTAGGTCTTGATATGTTGGGAAAATACCTCCGTCTCGGAAGTAAAAAAGTCACATGCATGTATAAGGTCCCATATGAGAGTTAGATTCCGTGTTTGCGTCCGCTTCCTCCCGGGCTAGCCACGTGATTGCAATTTCAAGTCCGAATGACAGAAACTGTCGCCAGTCGGATACTCTTTGCAACGTATGTGCGCTGTCTCACCCCGTTGATGCGATCTCACAGTGGTCCAGAGTTCATTCCACAAATTTGTTCCAGGAGGGCTCTTCGTGGCACTAATAATCGTCCATACCTCCAACTTAACGAAGGGTGATCAATGGATCTCTTCGATGATGATGAGACGCATAAAATCACGATAAACCAACATTTTGCTGCAGCTTATGCTGCGAAGAAGGAGCGAGAGGAGTTGTCAATATGTTTGAGTCGTCCCGGCATCTTGCACAGCTCTCATGGTAGCTGACGGCATTCCCAGTGGAGGAAAAGTATGGATCCGAAAGCCAGAACGACGACGATGATGACGAAAGTGAAGAAGATGAGGATGAATATGGCGATGACATTACGCCAGCCATGGATGCTGCGATCTTCAAGACGTTAAGTCGCATCAGGCGAAAGGATCCTATCATCTACAACCAGGAGAAAGACGTCTTTCAAGGTATTGGGCCTTGAACACTGTCCACACCCCGAACTAACTCGGAATTACAGAGGAGGCTCGTCGGCTGGCGAGTGATCTCGGCGGGAATCGTTTCCCAAAGAAACCATCAAAAGAAACCGTATGTCATAGCGTTTTTCCTTCTCCCCTATGCGCTTACCAACTGGCGCCTAGTCGAAGCCCGTTACGCTTCGAGATATGACTGTTCAGGAATTGCTCCATCCTGATCAAGAAGAAAGCGTCGTCCCGACCCACGCAGAGGAGCAAGCCACCTTGCGGAAAGAGACCATATCTGCGTTCAAGACAGCCGCCGTGGATGATGACGTCGAACTTCTCACTCTTCGCAATCCCGCGAACGAAATGAATGACGAGTCATACAGACGGTTCTTGCTCGATAGTGTGGGTGAGACTGACATGAGAACGGTGCTGTCTTCGGATGTGGAGGAGACCCCCAAACTGGCAGACTTCCGAATGCCAGTTGGTGTAGCACAGGAAAAGCATGTGAGGAAGAGGAAACGCACAGGTATCTTGGACACGCCTGCCGATGAGGAATTTCTCCTCAAGTCGGTATCCAGCTCAGCGAATTATGGTCGCCTTAATATGCTGATTTGATCCAGATACATTCTCAACCGAGGATGGATTGATCGCTCCGAGCAACGTCATCCTACTCTAGAAGAGATTACTGCAAAACCGGTTGAGGCCGTCATGCAAGAAAAAATAACAGAAGAAGATTCGGACTTCGAGGATATCACGGATCAGTTTGAATCGTCCTACAACTTCCGTTTTGAAGAGCCGTGAGCTTCGGGTCCGTATCATAAGAGCATGCTGTAAAGAAGTATTTTAGGCACGCAGCAGTGATCACCGCCCACCCGAGAAGCATTCAGTCCACTGTGCGCCGCCAAGACGACTCGCGAAAACTGCAGCGTGAAAAGCGGAGGAGAAGGAAGGCAGAGGAAAAATTGGTCAAACAAGAGGAGTTGAAACGTTTGAAGGCTCTTAAGCGGAAAGAGATCGAGGAGAAGTTGAAGATCCTGGGACATGTCAGCGGCAAGCATGGTATGTGCTTGTGATAAGGACGAGCTAACTAATCCCCACCTCCCGTCTCGGCAGATATTCGGACTGATGAGCTTGACCTCGAGGGTGACTTCGATCCAGAAGCCCACGACGCCCAAATGCGCGCTGTTTTTGATGAAGAAATTTATGATGACCAACATGTAAGAAACGACAATCCAGTCCTCAACAGGTATTTATGGCGTAACAACAGGAGCAGAGTAAACCAACATGGGATGACGAGGTGGACATCACCAACCTCCTCTTGAAAGAGGCAGAAAAAACGGAGAGGCGGCAAAACAAATCAAAAGAAACAAATCAAACGGCTGATGTGGTTGATGCTCCACATGCGGCCACCAGCTTGGATCTGCGGCGAAAGGTGGACGAATATATGGACGAATATCTTGGGCTGGATTACAATGGAATGGTAGGTTGGTACAAGGGTGTAGCTGGCTACCAACTGAAGCAAACATAGGTTGGAGACCAGCCCACGAGATTCAAGTACATGGAGGTTCCTGTCACATCATTCGGGCTGACGCCCACAGACATCTTGTTAGCCGACGATGCCGAGCTCAATACTTATATGGGCATGACTAAGTATGCGCCATACCATCCTAACCCTACCGACAAACGAGGAAAGCGGTATTGGCAACTCAAGGAGGCGCTGAAGGGTCGCTCATGGTCAAGAGATACGAAGGATGAGCCCAAGGCGAACAGTATGACAAAGAGGAAAGGCAAAAAGGAGAGGGCTAGATCGAGGGCATCAAACGACGTGAATGTGGTGCAAAGGTCAGACTGTCAGGATGAGCGACTAGCGAAAAGACAGAAGACCGCATAAATTTCTTGCAAAGACTAATGACCTTGCTTCTTCCGTTTCTTAGTACCTGCCACAGCTCCCGATCCGGCTGTTGGCGTCGGTACCGCCACGACGGTGCCTTGCGTCGCACCACCACCCATACCCTCCTTCTTTCCCTTTTTTGTTTTCCTTGCATCCTTCGCACGGTCTTTCTTTTTCAGCCAACGTTCTGGGTCCGGAAGCGGAGTTATACCTAGGACGACGTGCTTGGGTATACGAGATTTGTGCGCAGAGCTTGGGACGGAGTGAACTTGTGTTATTGGGGTGGGGGCGGATGTCGTAGTAGAAGGTATCGTAAAAGGTGCAGATTCCAGTCGTGACGTGTCTACGGTCACCTTGATGCCCGTTCTATATCCAGAATCGATGAAATTGAGGTAGCTTTGGGCGACCGCCAAGTTGCTGAGAATGTCATCGCTTTCTTCCCCATCCTCCTCCTCTCACTCATGTAAGCAAGATTCGGATCCGAGGCATGCGGACCTACCGCTGGGCAGGTATTCAATAGACGCGTGTACACTTCCCGACATTCCTCATACGCCGTGTCTCGATACTTCTGTTTGCCAAACGCGTTCAGCATCGAACACGGTTATATGAACTGACTGAACCCACCAGCTGTGCCTCCAGATGCTTCAGGCCCCTTTGTTTTTCCGGGGAGGTGACGGTCAAGCTTCCCAGAAGGGCATAGGATTGTTCCTTATCCTGAAGCCTGTACAGAGAGTAGGCTCGTTCAAAGCTTGCGTCAAGCTGTAACTGAGACAGAAGATGCAGGGCATCAAGGTATCTCTCAAGTTGAAGTAATATGTATATCTTCGCTTCGGCGGCATGTTTTTCTTTCGGTGCGAGTCTCAGAACTATTCACACGTATGAGGAAGGCGCAAGTAGGAAACCCTGTGGCTCACTTCGGTCGCAGTTCTTGAGAGCATTCTGAAAGTATCCCCCGTCCAGCTGAGTTGTAAGCGCCTGATAAAGGACAGTTAATTGTTCGTCGAGTGATTTCTGACGCTTTTCTGTCACAGGGTGACGGTGCTTTGACATGTTCGAAGTGAGGCAGCAACCTGTGGCCGTGGCAGGTGTGCTACTATTTAAATAGACGAGGGTCCACAAGTTTTGTGTCCGGTATGTCCTTGCTTCGTACACCGACATCGAAGAAATATGGCTGAAGTAGAGCAGGATGTTGTGCCAGAGACGTAACCTCTTCACTTTACTTTTTCTCATATGAAGGCTAACCATTAGTCTTAGTGTTGTCCATCGTTCAGCTGAAGATTTTATGAACGAAGTGCCTCCCAGTCCTAGAAATGCTTCCCCCGCACATGTCCCGCACCCTCCTCGCAAAAGACCTCGGCTGGATCTCACCACGGAACCTCGCAAGCGCGGCAAGACGATGTTTGGGATTCTGGTTGGGACACTGAATAAAGCGAAGGACGAAGATGCGGAGCGAAACAAGACCGATGCTGTACGTCCCTCAAGACAGATTGTCGGTTTCTCTCTGATTCTTCTATTCAGGCACGCCGTCGGATGTCGCTGGAAACAAAGCTCCAGTCAAAGCTTGCGCACGAACAAATGGAAGTAAGACGACAGGCAGATATTAAAAGGTCAAGAATGCTCGCAAGTCACAAGGAGGATGAACTGGTCATGAAGGACAATCTCGTACGCTTCGTTGTCCTGTCCCTTCTGCGCATGTTGCTTACAGTATCTTTAGCTTCGCCTCACCCATGAGATCAAGCCTTATCTCTCTCATTTCCTTATTACTTCTGATCATATTTCACATCCTACCAATGATCCCTTTTCTCTCCCCATCTCCATTCCACCCCCGGCAGCCACACAGACAGTGCTTTATTACCTCCCAGCCATTCTGCTCCCTGAGCAGGAAGCTTTTCTCAAAACTCGTCAAGAAGGAGTCAGAGAACAGGTGGGCGATGAACAGAAAACCTGGAAGGAGGAGAGAAAGAAAGGTATAGAGGAGGTGGATGTGCTCCGCCAGCAGGTGCAAGAGTTTTCAAACCAGGACGTGTTGATGGAGGGAGAGAAGCTGTCTGAAGGCATTGCATACGAAGATTCAGTGACACTTGCGTTTGCAGAGGCTCCCCCAGATCCTAATCCAAGCATCAATAAAGCAGAAGTGGATGATGCTGAGGCATTGGAGTACTAGGGTTGCAGTATGCTGTGTTCTTTTTCATCCGCACGGCGCATTTTGACTGCTTGACCTTTCAATACCTGTTTCAATAAAATACGACATGTCTTCAAACAAGCGAATAAAATGCTCGCTCTCGCATGTGGTTGTAGGATGTTCTTGATACATGTAGTTCATGATAATATTACAATACTCGTTCAGGCATCAGGCGGTCATAGAAGCTCGACAGGCAATTGTCACCTGTCACCACCTCCCCGATTTATTCCCTGTCTGAATAACACGCCTGGAAAACACAAGTCGTTCTCCTCGTTTATAGCATCGTCATCATCTTCATTCCAATCGGATGTCGTCTCCCAGATATCGTCAAACTCCTTATCTAGTGCTGCATCGTTCACACTGAGCGTGGCTGGAAGCGTGCTGGCTAAACGATGTTGGACTGCAACAGGGGGAATAGGCAGGATCCATCGTTGTTCCCGCAAGCGTTTTTGCTTGGGTCGTAAGTAAGTGAAGAGTCTATTAGTCTTTCAAACTACATACCCGCTCGCGATCTTCGTTCATCCTGTCAATCCTCTGCTGCTTGCTCATCCGGCCAATTGCATCGCCTTTCACATATTTATCTTCTCGTATCGGCGTTCCTGGGGTGCCATTTTGCTCGACATGGCTCCTGCGAATTGCTGGGGTGAGCAGGGCACATATCGTGAAACGCTAGAACGTACCAGTCCTGCCTGCGCTCTAATAGGGCATCAGCAACGTCAAAGGCATCCTGGTTGATGAAACGTCGATTACGCCAATTCCGTATAACCTGTCGAGGCTAAGCGCGTCTGAGTTATTTCCATTATTCACAATCACAGACCTGCTTTGTGCCGTACAGATTGAGCAGGCCCTCTCTGGAATCTGGAACCAACAAATTTACAAGCGCCCTTAAATCTCTAGCCAGATGCTGGACATAATATGGCTCAGGGCCGACACTGGACGACATCTCGCAGAGACTCTCGATAAAATAGAGAATGTTCATCTTAAGGTTCAGGGAGGCCTAAACACTATTGGGTAGATGAAGACATGAGAAGGATAGAGAAGACTCACTTCGTGACATGCTTGCATGATGCAACTCCACAAATCCTCATGGTTGTCGATGTGCCGCATGGCAAAGGACACTGATTTCTGTACGTCCTGCTGAGTGCTTGAGGGCCCGGGGAACTTTGAGTTTTATTGCATGCACTTTGCGTCAAAAAGTACGCACGCATTGAGAGTTCTGAGTTGATTGACGAAGGTTGTATGGACTTGGAACGCGTCCATGATTTGGAAAAAGATAGACTCCTCACAGAATAAATTTCTTTTGTATGTCAAGAGATCGTCGACACCGGCTGAATGAGAAAGTGATGTGTGCTACAGCACAAAGGCAGGGAGAGGTCCAAAGTTCGGAAAGGGGTCCAGTTGAAAAGCCCTAGTTAGTGCACCCTTACAACGCGTACCACCCTAATCTGCTTCTGCAACGCAGAAGTTCATGTGATAGTGCATACAAAATGGCGAGCCTTTCTCCCTTCACCAATGGTTCTGTCATTTGACCGGAGCTCACGCAGCTTCCTCTGTCTCTTCTCAATGCCGCACAGAACAAGCCAATGGTATGGCTTACCGTGCAGGTGTGCAATGTGATCTGACTTGTGAGGCAGCTTGTGGAGCTCAAGAACGGAGAAACGCTCAACGGACACTTGGTCAACTGCGACAATTTCATGAACATAACATTGCGGGAGGTATATCAAACGAGTCCCGAAGGGGATCGATTCTGGAAGCTGAAAGAGTGCTATGTTCGTGGGAGTACGGTAAGCACAAGCATCACTGAGCACGTGGGGCTATCAAACATTGTCCTGTAGATTAAATACCTGCGTGTTCCGGACCAACTGCTGGACGAGGTTCAGTTGGAGCAGTTTCATGCGCGCGAAATGCAACGAGGCGGCCGAGGTGGACAAAGAGGTGAGCGTGGTCATACTGTTGCATCTTTGTCACTGACATTTTCCTCAGGAGGAAGAGGCGTGCCACAACGAGGCATGTTAATACTGGCACTCGATCTGAGTGCTCATCAGCTAATTACGATGTCCAGGTCGAGGGGGTCCGGGTGGCAGTCGTGGTACTGGACCAGGGAGGGCCGGACGGGCACGCGGTCGTGGGAGGGGGATGTGAAGCGCGGGAGATGTTACCAGGTAACACCTTACTCTGCTAGTCTCATCCCAGGAATCTTCATAACCGACACCTTCTACTGTCGCGTTCACATCCAACAATACATGTATTCTTGCGTGCACGATAACTGTCTCTCTGCGTGTTTCCTCTCCTGGATCGGTGTTTCAAACACCTGGCAAAGATGGCAGTCTAGTGTGTTTATGAAAGAAGAGATATCAATTGTGAAGGACCTCTCACATGAGGCAATTCCGGGTCGAATTGACCACATCTTACTTGACAGGCTTCTCGTGCCGACTCTTTCTCCGCGGTGCTACAGTATCTGTATCTTGCCCTTTTCTCCTTGCGCGTGGGTACGCTGTTCTCCAGTATGACAAAAAAACATGTTGTCGTTAGCTCATGATTTTGCATTGTATAAGGTCTGCCACCAAGGTCCTCATTTTGCACTGCGTCCGCTTCTGATTTATATCACAATGACCACATTCCATCTTTTCATGTATCTCGTCTTCCATTCTATTGGAACGACAGGATATAGTGATCTGAACGTGATTACAGTTAGGATTGGGCTACATCTGCCCTCAATCCGTAGGGGTCAGCGGGTAGCAGAATTTGTTGCACCGAAAGCGAAGTTACCGAAACAAGGACGACGTTTCCAACAGTCTAAACAGCAGCTACCCAGGTCGTCCTTCTCCCGAGAGAACTGTGATGAAGCCAACTATAGTCCCCATACACATACGAACACTGATATAACTGCTCTGTCCCGTCGCGCTCTTCCGGTTTCACAAAGCTGCCTCGAGGGTGCGCCCAAGTCCCAGGGTGAAACCACATAGAGGGTGGCAGGAGACAAGTGGCCTCTGCGAAGTCTGCAGCAGAGGCGAACGATATGACAGCCATGCGAGACCCAGGACAGATCTTCGGATGAGAGTACAAAATGGAAATGAATGAAGGCAGTGGAATGGTCCGTGTCGATTGGCTGCTGTCCTGTGGCCGAACGGAGTCTTCTTGTCGATTCGGCACGTCCGTGTGCATGCTTTCAGCAGATTTGAACGAGTCTTCAATTGCTGATGATGTTAACGATGACGATGAAAGGACCGGGGGAGTAGTGTAGACCTTGACAATTTCATCCAAATCGACATCAGGAGGAAGAGCCGTTAGCAGGGCAGATTGCTTAGTTGATACCTGGCAATGTGGCGAAGATTGTAAGCCCATCGCACCGAGTCTCCTGCGGCGAGCAACATGAGAAGGAAATTCTTCCAGAAGGCCGCTTACATCCTCCTTCGCACGAAACGCGTCCTTGGTAGCAAGACTGGGATGCTCCCAAATTTGTGCGTTTCGAACGAAACCACTGTAGAACCACCAATCGCCAAGTTTCCATTCCAACGGGCACCGCCTTGTTCCGGATGACATACATGCTGCTTCCAAAGAGCAGGGTGCGCCGCCTAGCAGCACCTCGAAGAAAAGCGTATCATACCGTGACCAAAAAGTCATGGCCTGATTTGCAGTCACATGATCGGGGAACTGCAGAATGCAGCAAGGAAGGAAGATTGTGTGTACGGCAAGGTCTGGTAGAAGGGAGATGCGTCTCGGTCGAGGAGCGGATTCGGCGGCGTTCGTGGTAAACAGGTTTACCAGGTCGGAGAGGCACACTTCATAAGGTAACGGGGTCAAGAGAATGGAAGTGATCGACTCTGAACAAGCCGTTAGTAGACAACGAAATGGACGAGAGCGGCGTACCTGATGCTGCCTTTTTAGCGGTGTTCTTGGTTTGCATGTCACTGATAGTGTCGCTCCTCAGCCAGTCAGCGACCCAAAGAAGCCCTTTATCTTCTTCACCCTTCTCCGCCTCTTCGTCACTGAGGAGAATTGTGTCGACATCCAGTAGCCAGAACCAGAATTCTCCTCCATCCATCATCGCAAGTCGATTTTTCATATATTCGAGAATGTCAGACAGACCTGCCGCGTCTTCTGGGTTCATGAAGCGAAGGAGGGCAGAACTTGTAGGCACCTCAGGTGCTTTCGCTTTAGTCTGCACCGCCTCAACCTGCGCATTTGGTGGCCTAAAGCTGATCCAGAGAGGCAGAGGAACTCTACCAATGTACCGGAAGGTGTCGCAGATTGTTGGGGTCCTTTTCGTCAACAGGTTGACAAGATCTTCCAACGTGTAGTAGGGCGGTAGATTGAGTAACCTGACAAGGGTGAGTGGTTGAGCAGACGCATCCAACACAGGGATCTGGAGAACTTGTGGAGATCGTTCTCTGGGTGTTGGTAGGGGAGAAGGCTCCACAACAAAAGAAGGCTGCTTGAGCTGTGGCGAAGGAGTCCGAGAGGGGCTTCTAATGGAACAGACACTGTCGGTCACGTTGGAGGCGAAGGCCGATGAATGGTGTGCGTGGTCAGCGCCGCTGCCTTGGTGCACAAATGACCAATCGTATTCGGAACCGCTGACGCTGCGAACATCAACCGTCTCCTGGTCATCGGCAAGTATACTCTCCGCCAGACTCAGGTCAGAAGGCGAATCAACCGGGTGAATGGACGAAACGAAAGAGAACGGTGAGGACGGTGGGGAGGCAGCTTGGTCTGGTTCACTAGCCATGAGCTCATAGTCTGACATGATGGGAAGGCGTAAAGAGACGCGGTGGTCATGGGTGCAGACAGAATGCAGGCTCCTTTATGCGCCGTGCGGCTCGGGTATCTTGATGATAGAATGTGGATAGTGGCAATTCCGAAATCACGGGTCCACAGCATCCAGAGCTGAGAAATCCGGAGAGTTGCATGGGCGTCTCTTCTGATTCTGCAAGTAAAATAGACGCGCAACTTCAAGTTCTTTGTTAAAGGTGACTCATTGATCATCAATCATGACTCCTTGGTCCATCGCCTGCATGCCCACTGCTCTCTATCTAACAATAACCTCGATGCGGGCTTAGCCAAAATGGAATCTGCCGGTAAGGTTTTCCCTCGGATAATCCTTCAAGGTCTGTTCCTGATATTGCACTTCCTCCAGGGTTTGCCAGCCTGCCTACGCACACGTATCGTCACGCCACCCACATGCCTTTGTAGAGACCGAGCTGCTTTCAACTTCGAGAACGACTAGAGTTGGACCATGTCCCAAGGATACATTGTGCAACAGCGTTAATAGGCTCATCTATACGTCCTTGACTACTTCTCCTGCTTGATGGGTATAAGAATCGGTGAAGAGGGCACAGCACAGTGGCCTGAGCTCGTGCCAGGATGTTGTCATATCTTGTTCTGTTCGGTCTGCCCCTACTCTCGCTAGCCATTCCTCACGGCATACAGGAGGCAGAACGTCTGATCGAGCGACTGCCAGCTCTGAAGGAGCATGGCATAACTGCTCGCTAACTGCACGGCGCGTTGAGTGGACCAGGTCCTTACCCCCAGAACCCGCCTTGGGTGCCACCTTATCCCACAAGCTTTGATGGATACTGTGCCCCGAATTCCAGCCAGACCGTGGGAACGTTCGCAGGGCCGACCCTGCCGTCTTACAACGATCTTCTCAAGCGGAATGCCTTTGTCAGTCGGCAAGGCTCCCAATTGGAGGTGCTCGGACAGCCTTTCAGGATGGTTGGACCATCTGTATACTGGCTGTAAGTGGGCACATTCTTGCGGTAATCTCTCAATGATACGTTGACACAAGTGGATTGGATGAAAACGTGATGTATGTCTCGGCCGTCTTTTCAGAGATAACTTGTTGACATATTGGTGTAGCCCAGATCCAAGCTATCCCTCTAAGACGAGAGTTGTAGATCCCCTCTGGCAGCTCGGATATTTCGTTGACAAGAAATTAGGTACTAGAGATTATGGGGATCGTCTCAGCTATGCGCGGCACCACCATCCGCTCTCACACTCTCGGC
Organism: Dacryopinax primogenitus; assembly: GCF_000292625.1. NCBI lineage: Eukaryota > Fungi > Basidiomycota > Dacrymycetes > Dacrymycetales > Dacrymycetaceae > Dacryopinax > Dacryopinax primogenitus. The sequence goes on along the minus strand of NW_024467222.1, from coordinate 268,715 downwards.
ATCTCGTTCGGAAATATGTTGTCGGTGGAATCGAGCCCAGGAGTGTATAATCAGACCGCGTACGAAGCGATCGATTTTGCTATTCTTGCCGCTCGTATGTACGGTATTAAATTAATGATTCCTTTGGTTGATAATGTGAGCATTGCTCCTTAGAATTAACAATCGTTGCTCACAGGAGTCCAAGTACAATTGGTATCATGGTGGCAAGTATCAATTCATTGGCTGGGACGGCTTTGAGTGGTCTGGTACTGGTGCAGCCATCACCCCACCCGATGTCGGTGCTCATTTCTATAATACCACATCCATGTGAGCACCTGCTTCTACTTACAGGACGGTCTAATATCATTCGTACTCCGGTGATATAGAGTGAACATGTTCACAGCCTACATTTCTGAACATCTGAACCATGTTAATCAATATACTGGCATCGCGTACAAGGACGATCCCACGATCATGGGTTGGGAGACTGGAAACGAATTATCGGCGGTAATCTACGCGGATGGCCCGGCACCTCCCGAATGGACAGCCCACATTTGTGGTTTGATCAAGTCCTTGGCGCCCAACCATCTTTGTGTCGACGGGACTTACGGATTTTACCCAGAAACGGGCCAACTCAACGTGACCGAGGTGGATATTTTCTCCGATCATTTCTGTGCGTACATGTGTGCAGAGTATGACTAATCACTAATATGGGCAAGATCCTCGAGATATTGCTCGTATCTAGGCTGGATATGCACTAACAAAGGCCGCTGACCGTGTTTACCTTGCTGGGGAATGGGACTGGTACAATTTTTTTCCGACATACCAGTCACGCCTTTTTTTGACATTTCTTAGGACTGGGCAATACGGAGGGGACAGTATTGAAGATTGGGTGGCGGCGATCGAAGCTGCCCAAGGCGCGGGAGAGTCTGTTATGTCCACCGAGGCTGTTATACATCGTACTCATAGCCATCAGTCTCTTTTGGTCGCTCTTCGGCCACGACGATAAGTGCTGCCTATACGTTGAACACAATGGTAAGTAGTCTGCTCCTCCTCTCCCCTCCCTCCTCTTGACAAAGGTCCTGCTAATTTGGTGCGTTTAGATGGCTATTCATGTAAGTGTGATCCGCGAAAATATTCGTATCTAACGTACTCACGGAATCTACCTTTAGTTTACTATCCCGGCAGAGATGAGGATATGAACCAACGCGCTATAATCATGGTCCGCGTGAAAGGCACTCACTCGACTGCGAACTGAAATTTCTCTACAGACTCAGCATACTTACAGAACGAATGCGGTCACACGTAAGTCAATCCAGGCTAGTGGACACGCACCCAGTGTTGATGTCCTGGGTTGGTGGCAGCACCCGAGGTCGTGCCGGCAGTCGCCTGCCCCCAGTACAACTTTAGCACCCTGGTCTTCCCGTCTGGTCTTGGGCTCGAATGATCGGCAAATTCCCAAGGGACACAGAGGCAATAGGGGAACGACTGCGCTGTCTCTGCTATTTTTAGCCAATGCAGATGAACGCGGGACTGTATTGTCCAATTTACTTTTCATAACAAGGAATTTGGTACTTTTGTCAAATTATGGACTTAAAAAACGTCGGGTGATATGTGGTTTGATCCATGTTGAAATTTGGGCGCCCGTTTCTGCCTCTGTCCTGGTGGGTGTGGGGATGAAGTCAACCATTGCCACAATGTGCATTGAGTCGGAAGCAAACGGAGCGCCTCTCTTCTTGGCTTGCCCTTTCTCTCCCTCCGTCCACTCACCACTCCTGGCTGTTAAGCTCAATTACTCCCCGTCGTCTCATTATCTGACTGCGCTGGCGCTTTACTCTTTGCATCTGTCATTGAACAGCAATATTGTTTCCTTATAGGACAGCGCGCCGGCCAGGGCGATGATAATTATTGAGGACGAGACACTCCTGGACGAGAAGGAGCCGCTCTCCGAGGATGGCAACCTCGTCCTACCTCTCCCTGTTCCGCCTGGAGGCCCCCAGACGGTTAACGTACAGTTACCTCCGATGAGCGCGTGGATGGCAAAGCATCTCAGGCGGTACAGAACATGGTGTGCACGATCACGCAATGCATCTCGACAGGTACTCACAGCCGCTCCGCAGGAGAGTTTTTCGGAACGTTGGATCAATGTTGGCAGTCGTCGTCGCTACCACCATCGTGGTATTTCTAGCCATACATTTGGCCCAATATAAGATTGTCCCAGTGCGTCTCTGCTCCTCACTGACACGCACCTGCGACTCACACGGTGATGCAGGCCATTTCTCCCCCCAGAAAGTATTCTTGGGATTACCGACCGCACGGCAGGAAGAGATACGAATATCCCTTGGGCATGGGCCCGCCTCCCGCTACGGATCCCCCGGATCTTTCACATATCCCACCACCCCGAATACCTCCAGCGGAGGATGGCCTTGGGATCAATTGGGGTTCACCCACGTTATGCAATTCTTCTGAAGCCATATTCACAGTCGACAACCCTCTTCGTTACGCCTTGAACGACACAGAAATATTATCTATCCAAGTGTTGGGTCCTGTCAATGGGACAGTGCGAGTGGAAGTCGCGGACGGTCTCATGCCTGAAGTGGCATTGGCTGTAGATGGGGCAGCTGATGGCTTGAACGCATGTTTACTGGATAATGAGGGACCACACCAAGGATTGGGGATTTGGACACAGCCGTACACATTGTCGAAGGATGGCACTGGTTTGGTCAAGCCAAAGAACTTCACCGAGTCCTCCCTTGGAGGAGAGCTCCAAATCACTCATACTGTGGACATCGTCATGCGATTACCCCAGAACGCGTCAGTGAGGACTCTTGACGTCTGGATTCCCTACATGGGATTCGAAATCTCGCATCCAGCGGACGCCTTCATGTTCGATGACGTGGTCATCACCGCCGGCGGAAATCTGATTATGCAGGTCAGTCGGCACGTTATCATATCGCCTTATGTAACCTAATACATTGGTTCAACAGGGATTGCAATCACAGAATATTTGGGCGACTACCGGGCCTGCACCTATTCAGGGAAACGTTTCTGCAGCAGCCACCTATCTGGCCTCGGATCTCGGTGAGATCTGGGCGAACATCACCGTCGCCGAACCTCAAAATGGTACGGTGCCATCCATAACTCTAACTACCTGCAATGCGTACGGTCCTCTCCCGCGACACCCATTTACCCATTCTGATTTTGTTTTTGCTGCAGAAGCATAAATGCGAATATTGTTAGACCTTTACCTGGTATGCAGGTAAAAGCACGGACTTCCAATGCACCTGCAGATGTTTCCTATTCTTTTTGACATTTGGTCGGACATCTTAGCATTGTTACCCATAGTACTGTATATTAGCACATTTGTACGAACACGCATGAATAGTATTCCATGACTCCAAGCTGTGGTCACAACACTGAACAGCCCCAATTCATGCATCATCTTTCATTCGTCAAGCCGACACCCATACACTTGTTGAGCAACTCGCCTCCATTCGGCCTTGTTGATCGCTGATTCTTCTGCATAATCAACTTCGAGTGGGTGCAACCTCTTCCCGACGATTACGAGGGAGTGTAAAGGGGGGCCAAATATATCACCAGCGCCTTGGAGCTCCTCCAGCGTTCCAGCGACAATGCGTTGCTTTGATGAGCCCACTCTGGACATCCCAATTGCCAGAGTTTCTTTGGCTGAAAGAACCCGTTGCTGGCGCTGCGTTTCTGTGTAGAGCAATTGGTCCACCGCTAACGGGATCGACATGTATCGTGGAGGTTCGTATATTTTCCGCCCTCTGTCAACGGTGGTGGTGAGAAGTTGTCAAATCACGCCCATAGAATCAAACCCACCGCGCCAGGTTCTCCTCACTCTGCTCCTTGACCTTGATATCCAGAAGCACTAGCGTGTGCAAACCCAGTTCTGAATTTTCCTTTATCCGATCATAATAGCTGTCTGGCTTCCAGTTCTCTGTGAAAAACACCAATGAAACGGCCTGTCCAAAGTTGTATAATTGCAGACCGCAAGCACCGATGGCGTTCATGATGGAAGCATTGTGGATCACTCTGCTCGGGACACCCAGAGCCCTTGCTCGCAGCAGCAGATCGGTATGAGTTGTTGCCCTTGAAAAGCAATTGAAATGTTTTCAAAGACCAGGTCACATCCGACTAACCCGAAAGGATCCCCTACGACTAGAAAGCCCACGTCGACGTCCTTTGCTCCCTCAAGGATTGCATCGCTCTCCGTTTCCACCATGTCCCGGTCGGCAACGATAAGTTTTGTCCCGTAGAAAGCTTCCTTGAGAAGCGTTAGGTCGGTCGCTGTAGGAGTTGAGCAGGCACACACCAGCTGTTCCTTTGGTACAAGCAGCATGCTTGTGTAAGCTTCCAGGTATAAACGGCGGCAGGATCGGACAGCCTACTTGAAGATGTCAGAAAAGTGTACCGTACCAGAGACGGTATATTGAGCACCTCTAGCCCTCGAACGGTGATGTCCTTCTCGTCAGCCAAGCCAAGTCCAATGACATAGAACATGATGGATCGACAGGTCCTTTCCTAGGGAGATCCAAAGTAAGTGTAGTCCTGGTCAATGTGAAACCAATTCTTAGAAAGGGGTCTTTCCCTGAATTCTTGTTTCATGCGACACACGACATTCCTTTAGGCCTTCTCTCTTGACTACGGATTCTACAAATTGATGCTCTCCAGATTTACACGGGTCTTCCTCGCCATTTCTTTTTTGCTTATTGTGCGTGATATTCCAGGTCAAGCAAGGGCAGGTTCTGACAACAATTTGTAGCTTGCTCTCATCTCTGTTTTCTTCAATCCTCCTGTACGAACATACTTCGACCCATGGACGGGTATCGAGTTGAGCGAGGGCGGCGTTGAGCACCGCGGGTCGGATGATATGCTCGATCTGGAGCGGGTGATGACAGGCGATGTGATTATGGGGAAGTTGGCTAATGAAACAGCGAAGTACGCATGAGAACATCGGTATTATCAATTAGAGTCGCGAAGGCTGACCACTCGCCTAGAGCAGAACTTGGTCGCGCTGCCTGGAGAGTCCTGCATTTGGTTACTCTACGTTATCCCGAAGTGAGTTTTCCATTCATGCTATCAGGTGAACGAAGACAGACCGAACCTCTGTTTTACAGAAGCCAACACCTGACCAACGCGACACACTGAAGTCCTTTTTCTACGTCTTCGCTCGCTTATATCCTTGCGGTCAGTGTGCGCAGGAGTTCCAGCAATTGCTCAAACAGTACCCCCCTCAAGTAGGGCACCATTCTTCTTATTTACTGGTATATGTTGACCTTTGTTCCCAGACATCGTCCCGCAGGAGCGCCTCGTTATGGTTGACAGTTTGAATATATTGTGTTGTCAGGGGTGCTGACTTCGTTCATCAGGCTCTGCCACGTACACAACCAGGTGAACAAACGGCTTCACAAACCCGAGTTCGACTGCTCCAAGCTAGACGAGACCTATGACTGTGGATGCGGAACGGACCCGGACAATCCCGATGATGAGAGCACACCGTTAATTGAAGGGTTGTCGAAGGACAGAGTGACAAACGAAGCTTTGCAGAAAGGAGGTATTGGGATTTAAGGGAATAGCAATGCCTGAGGATGTGGGGTTGTACGATACTATCCTCGTTGATACCCACATTTCCCCACTATGTTTAGGGATATGCACACAACTAGGTCTATCATGAACGGTAATCCCTTGCCAAACTGAGTCTATCACCCCTCATGATGACGGAAGGGCGATACTCGATAATCTAGAAACGTCACACATCAACTGACTTTGACAGGCAAGGCACAAGTTCTGCACTGTATGAAGTCTGGTAGTCCGCACACCAATAGCTGAGGTATACCGCGGGACTCATTACTTGAGCTACAAGACACATACAACAACGCACGGAGACAAACCGATACTACGTGCAGACGGATGTTCCGTCAAATGACCAGTTCTTCTTCGAGATTATACCTGTCCACATCACTGAACAGCTTCAGGCGTTGCTGGCGAGCCCGGATGGATTCCTGCACGGACAGTCAAGCCAGGTCGCCTTCCAAAAGGAAATAAGACATACCTGATCTACTTCATCATCGACAACTTTAGTTGCTTTCTGGCGTTTGCGGGTGGTGTCATGCTTGCCACTCTTGATTGTGGATTTCGACCCCTTGTGTGTGGTCCTTTTGCGTTGGAATCCATTTGATATATTTTCTTGTCCATCCTTGCTTCGAATCGCTCGTTGCTTTCGCTCCGGCAAGTACGGAATATGGTCCAGATGGTTATTCTCCTTCACGCTCTTTGGTCGTACTCTGCGGACCTTCTTCGAAGCATTCGTATCCGGTGCAGCCTGTTCCATCTGACCTTCCTGCTCACTCTCGTTGACCGGCTCGAACATATTCGTGACGTTGGCAAGGACAGCATCAACTTCGGCCATGCTCTCCTCCTCTTGTCTTCGCCGGCGCGTGGGCGAAGCAAACGGTACGCCATCGGAGAATTGTGAACTTGGTTCATCAGCCATAAGATCAGCTTCCTGCTGAATCCGTTCCTCGATTCGATGGAAGGTTTCGGTCCTTGATGCTCGAAGCCGCCTCTCTAGAGCGAAGAAGCCGAACGGATCGGAGGACGGGGAGAGCGAAGGGTCACGTTCCGGCTCTACCTGACGAGGGACTTGCCCTCGCTGATGAATCATGCCGGGGCGACGAACTGGCCGAGCAAGACCAAGACGCTTGGATGGAGGAAGCATGGCTTGCAGGGCATCCTTTCCTGAGTCAGTCGAGGATGAAGGCACTCGGGATGGGGGTGATGAAGGGGGCAGGCCAAATGTCGCAGGGTGTTTGGGAGAGAAGGCCGATAGTGGAGGCTCAATCACGGGGGCAAGGATATCGCCGCTCGGTAGCAGAGACTGCAGACTGTCGTTCGCGGTGTCGAGAAGGTCTTCGACACGATCTTCCGAAGTGTCAGGCTGTTGGTTGGGTGTGTGCGGGGAGCAAACAACCAGAGACTGGAAAGGGCGTTGTTCCACAGAGGACACACTGTTGGATTGTCCTGGCTGAACGGGTGCATTGATAGAGTTCGATGTATTCGGGGTCTCCTCTACGCGGCCTAAATTTCCTTTGTTTCTAGGGGCACGAGTGCGTGTGGGTCTGGCTGACTGATATTTGGGTGCACTGCTACTAACGCTCCTTGTCGTCCGGCGAGGTCGCTGAGGAGCAGAATCGCTCGAATCGGTGGACTGAGTTGCCTGTTTCCGGGTGCGGGGAGGCATGATGGTGACGGTATCGGAGGAAGGGGTAAAAGGAGGGGACGCGAGAAGACCGGGCAACATCTATGCCACGACGCGTGCGATTTAATCACGTGCTTTGATTTTCTTCACGGAAGCATCAATAGGACTTCCCCAAGGGGATTGGGTGGTCCCCGGATAAACAATTAATGTTTCCTCTCTCTTCTTGCTTCTCTCCCAAGAGCTGACTCACTCAAGGCAAGCATATCAATGGTTGGATGAAGACAACTTAAATATTTAACCCGCGCCTACGCTGCCTTCTATGGACTTTATTATTGCCATTTCATGTTTGAGCAGCGATGCTCCGCATTTCAAAGAGGGCGCTACGGGTAAATGTTTATCATGACAGGGTGACTTGTGCGACACACTGTGGAAGAACCATGTGCCAATTCCACCTCGACGCCGCCTGGGAAATCACTCAGCTTTGGTCCTCATGACCCCTCCAGCATTGCAGCGCAGAGGCTCAAAAAGGCAGGGGAACAGAGGCATGTGTGTACACGCTTCCCTTCGTCCAACTTTTAGGCTCTCATATTTAGGCCTTGCTCTGCTGCGTTGTCCTGTTGCCACTGCCTATCGTTCGCAGGCCTTCTTCCCCCTCCATTAGTCCGCAATGTCCTCTGCTTGGCAACAGCCTCCTCACGATCCGAGCCACCCACCAGACTTTGGCCATGCACCTTACCAATACAAGGTGCCACCCAAGGTGCCGATTGTTGAGAGGCCTATTGATGACTACAGGAAAATCAAGGTCATCGTTAGTGCGTCCAGATCATCTACTCAATAAAGACCATCGTTGACATACTGCGACAGTTGGAGCTGGCTTTTCCGGCCTGTGCGCTGCGATCCGGCTCCCTCAAAGGATTCCTAACGTCGAGTTCGTTGTGTACGAGAAGAACCCGGCTGTTGGCGGGACGTGGTACGAAAGCCACTATCCAGGACTTGCTTGCGACATGTGCGTCTCCCAAACCCTGTGCTTTTCCGTTCTCTGACCTATACCCAGCCCTTCGCATACATACCAGTTGACCTTCGAGCCAAAGACGGATTGGAGCGCGTTCTATTCTCCTGGTCCCGAAATCCGCAGTTATCTCGAGGGTGTGACGGAGAAGTATAAACTGGCTCCCCACATAAAACTCGACCACAAGATTACTCGTGCCGAGTGGAATAAGGACGATGGAAAGTGGATGATCAGCGGGGAGATTGCCGACACCAATGAGCCGTGGTCCGATACTGCCGACGCGGTCATCTCTGGCATGGGCTTCCTCAATAAGTGGAAGTATCCCAACATTCCAGGATTGAAAGACTTCAAGGGGAAAATGTGTCACACCGGCCACTGGACACTTGAGTCTGCTGGCGAGGCTTGGAAGGACCGCCGCGTGGCCGTAGTAGGTGTTGGCTCCAGTGCGATCCAGGTCGTTCCGGCCCTCCAGCCCTGGTCGAAGCAAGTCGACAACTATGTCCGCGGCAAGACCTGGATTGCTGCTCCAATCGCTGCTCCAATCCTTGATTCCCTCACCGGCTCAGCCAAGGGCAACCACTTCTTCACTGACGAAGAGAAGGCTAAATTCGCCTCCGACCCAGAAGCATACAATGACTTCCGCTTGAAACTCGAAGACGAACTCAACGCCGTGCACGGCGCGACAATCAGGAATAGCGAGATGCAGAACGGGGCCCGTCAGGCCTTCAAAGAACTTATGGTCAGGAAGCTCTCGAAGAAGCCCGAGATTGCAGAGCACCTTATCCCGGGTTTCCCTGTTGCGTGCCGTCGGCTGACCCCAGGTCCCGGGTACCTTGAATCGCTAGTGGAAGACAATGTCGGCTTCGTCACTTCAGACATCAAGCGTATCACTGAGACGGGCATCGAAACAGTTGACGGACAGCACCGCGAGTACGACGTCATTGTCATGGCCACCGGTTACGACACAACGCACGTTCCGGCTTTCCCCATTATCGCCAATGGTGAGAACGTTCAGGACGCTTGGCGTGAGATGCCCATCACCTACATGTCCGTCTGCTCTGGCAATGTTCCCAACTGGTTCAACTCTCTTGGCCCCAACTCCGCCGTCGGTTCCGGTTCGCTCCTCGTGCTGGCAGAAAAGGAGCTGGAGTACGCTTTTAAGGCCATCAGCAAGATCCAGCGCGAAGGGATCAAATCCATGACCCCGAAAGCCTCTGCAGTCGACGCTTGGAATAACTACATGGATGCGTATTTCCCTCGCACCGTGTACTCGGAGAAGTGTCGGTCTTGGTATAAGGGTGGCAAGGAAGAGGGCCGTGTCACCGGTCTGTGGCCAGGCTCCTGCCTGCACGCGGTCTTCGCCCTCGAGAACCCGCGTTGGGAGGACTTTGACTACGAGTTCCTGCCTGACCACAAGGGTATACTCAGTTGGCTCGGTAATGGGTGGACTACGATGGAGTATGAGGAGAAGGTTGGCCACCGCGCCTTCTATCTTGAACATATCGACTACCCCCCCGTACCGCAGTAGAGATCGAAACTCGATACACTTTTGGGGATCCACTACACTTGTATTTGCTGACAATACCAATGGAATGAATTTATTGGCTAAATATTAGCATCCTTTTGCATATAAAGTGAAGCGGCATGAGTCTGCGGATGCTCTATGCACTGTCCACAACCGCTCTTGTCTTGCAATCCAGCCAGGAAGCCCTCTACTTCTCGTCCTCTACTCGACAACAATCTCCCAGTCTTTCGCAATGCCCACACCGGGATCCTTGATGATCAATACGCTTGCCGGCCCTTCCTGGCCCCTTTTACCCTCCGCACTACTGCCCTTGATCCACTTGAAGTTCAGGTCGACTTTCTGCTGATTGGAAACGGCATGTACACTGGTCGGCGCAGCAGGCAGGCCAAGGACGACCACCCTCTCCACACGTACATCATGGATATTCCTTGCATACGTGTTCTCTGGATCCCACGTGCCAGTTAAGTCGACCCCGTAGACCGCCTCCGTAGGGTGCGCAGGAACCCTGTCGTCACTGATGATCTTGATCCCCTTCTTGCCATTCTTGATCGCCCTGAAGTCGCGCCACACGAGCTCTCCCTTCCGGAAGCTAAATGACTCGCCATCATCGAGATAGAGTTCGCCCACCGCTGCACGCTTGGTAGAAAGCCCAATGACGAGTGTGAAGGGATCTTGTGCCATAAGCGATGAGGAACGGCGAGGGCGCAAGCGGAGAGGGATGATATGTCCTCCACGGTAGAAGAGGGGGATCTTTTCAAGGGGGCTGGGGACAATGATTTGTGCCCCGGAAGAAATACCGCGGTACATCGTATAGTCATCGAAGGCGTAGTACACTTCGTCTTCAGCCAGGTAGACGCTGGTCTCGGTGGCACCTTCATCCGTGACGGGCTTGACGAGCATCGAATCGCCAATGTAGTACTGGTCATCTATCGCAAAACCTTGTTCATCATGCGGTAGAATGACGTAGTGAGGCCTGACAGAGGTGAGAAAATTGAGTACTACTAAGCAGGGTCACATACCGAGTGGCCGGAGTGCCAGAAATGCTGGCCTCATGCATGAGCGTGTACCACAGGGGGAGCATGGCGTATCTCAGCTCCAGGGCGTCTCTCACTATGCTTTTGTACGGTTCTTCGAGAAGGTAAGGCTCCCTCCTTTTGGTATCGATATGCGCATGACCCCTAAAGAATGGGGCAAAGATGCCGACTTGATACCAGCGAGTGAGCATCTCCGGCCCTGGGTTACCAAAGAACCCGCCAACGTCGGCACCAGCAAAGGCCATGCCTGTCACGCCCAGAGTGAGCACCATCGGTAGCCCGACCTTCATGTGCTCCCACGTGCCTCCATTGTCACCCGTCCAGATTGCGCCGTACTGTTGACTTCCGGGATAGAAACTGCGAGAGAGGACAAAAGGTCGCTGAGGGGGGTTTGTGCGCTCGATCAAGGCGAGCGAGGTCTGCTTGTGGAAGAGCATGCCGTTGAGGTTGTGCACGTCGCGATGTTCCCATCCACCGTGGTGAATGTTATCTTTGGGCATGGTGATCTCCGGACCATTGAATACGCTCGGCTAGGCTAGGTCAGCTCTGGCTATACCTGTAAGAGCACAGACGGCATACCTCGTTCATGTCATTCCAAATGAATAGGTCCTTCGTGGAATCGATCCACCCCTCACCCTCCTTGACATCCTTCCCATCGCCAAGCCTAAACAAACCCCTCCACCATTGCCAGCTATCAGGGTGGAAGAAATCCGCATACGCGCTCGCGCCTGGCCAGCACCAGCCTTCATACTCCTTTCCATCGCTCTTCTTGATCAACACGTCCCTTTCCTGCGCCTGTTGGTAGACATGGTAGTTGCTTGTTTTTTTCAAGTGGGGATCGACGATAGCCACCATCTTTCGCTTCGCCTCGGCGACGGCGTCGACCATTGCGCGCGGGTCCGGGAAGTTGCTTTTGTCCCAGTCGAAGTACTTCTTCTCCGCCGCGTACTCTATGTCGAGCCAGGTTACGTCTAACGGCATAAGCGCATCGTCGAACCGCCGATTGACGTCCAGTACGTCCTTGCTGGAAATATAGTTCCACCTGCACTGGTGGTAGCCAAGCGCAAAGAGTTGGGGGAGTGCCGATGGTCCGGTGAGAGCGGTGTACTGTCTGAAAAGCTGGTGCGGCCCAGGCCCAGGTAAGAGGAAGAGGTCGAGGATGCCGCTCTCGCTTACCCAATGCGTGCTCATTCCCCTCCCGCCTACCTGGGGACGTGCAACATCAATCCAGGTCTCGGCGCCGGTGAGGAACAAGGCGCCAACGGTGCCCTCCTTGCTGTGAGCGTGCAGGAGCGGGATACTGCCGTAAAGCGCCATAGGGCTGTCCGGGAGGTACTCAAAAACGTCAAGGTTGTACAGGCGGTAAGGCTCGTTGTACCTGGTTTCTGGCGGCTGGGTCGTCGGGAGTGAGAGAGGGGCGGCATGCTCGGGGATTCCATACAGGTGCTGAGCGAGAGGGAAGGTAATATCGAGGCTGAGGGATTCGGGTCCCTTCGGCTTGCTGTCCGTATTTCCTCCAAAGCTCTCGCTCCAGTACGCATCTTCCTCGGCACCTTCAAACCATGCCGTAGGGCGTTCTGTAGGCTTTGCGGGCTCGAGCACGGTCTGCTCCTCCTCTCCCGATGAGGACTCGACAGAGGACTCTGCGGCGGGCTCCTCCTTGGTCCGGAAATGCTCCATGTGAAGGAGGCCCCGTCCGTTGAGGGCAATGACTTCTTTCCCTGATATCCACATGCCTACCTTCAACGGAGAGTATTCGATTTTGAGCTCGACCCTCTCCCCTCCTGTACGCGTGACTGCGCTGATTTCCTTCTCCCCCTTGGACCACTGGGCGCTGCCTAATTCCGGCTCGCCCACCAGTGCCCATTTAGAAGCTTCGTCATATCGTTTCTTGAGCCCGTCTACCTCGTCCATCCTTATTCTGAAGAGGCCATCATGGAGCACGTCGACGCGGAGCGAGAAGCGTACGTCGGGGTAGAGTGCGCTCTTCACCTTGCCTTTGAAGGTACTCCCCTGGGAGTCGAGCTCCAAGCCATCTTTGAGCAGGGAATAGGGGGACTCCCAGCTGTCCGCCTCTGCAGCGCGTGATGCGAGTGCGCGCCCACGCCTACAGAAGCCAGACTGTGAGCAGGTCTTGAAGTCGTGTCCCTTGACTGCGTTGACTGATGGTAGGAAACTAAGAAGGGATATTAGTGAAATGAGGGCGATGGGAAGTAACCCCATCGTCGCCCGCATTAGTGGTCGTTGAATTTTGAACGAGTGTCGGGGATGATGAGAGATCAAGTGTATATGCAGACAGAGTGAATGGACCACGTCGCAATGCCGTTTCTCTTGGCGCATCCCTGCCTCGGCTCCGAAGAGAATATCCCGGAGAAGCATACATCACGTGACTCTATGTATCAAACCATGCAACAAGCGCGTCACTCACAACCCTTACATCTCACAGCGACGCATTCTCATCACAGAGTAGTCCCAATGGCTCCTTCTCACCGTCTTCTATGGCGAGGTGCTCTCTCTCATCCATTCACACAGCTCGACGGCGTCGCATTCATCGCTCATCTCCCTCAGAGCACAGAGTCACCATCAACAACACCGACACACAGCAAGCTAGGCGCGCTCGATACACCGACCGCACTCGCATTGGAGACGCTGAGAGGGAGACCCTCTCTCCCCGTATTGGGAACTTGGAAAGGAGAAGTCGACGTCGAGCAGGGGATCCGAATGTTCGCTCTTCTCCTTCTCTATCACGCTAGCTCACACCGTGGAATAGCCATATCAACCCTTCCTGTCATCTCACAGTCGCCTACTTCACGCGTCTCTTCTCTACACCACCCCTTTCCCCAACCTCCCAACACACTCCATGTCTTCGCATCTCCCTCTCCTCCTGCACTCCAAGTGCAGAAGACGAGCTCCTTCTCTTTCCATCGCCCCTCCCATCAGGCAACATCGAGATCCTCGTCGCTCGTCCGCGTCCCTCCCTTCCCAAAGCGAAGCGTCTCGTTCCAAGACCAGACGACCCCCTCCCACGCCGAATCCAGGACCTGCGAGGCCTGGATTTACAGGAGAGGGGGATCAAGCGGACTTCTAGCAATGGCCCGGAAGCGCTGGATGACGTCTTCTCGGCAACGGCAAAACGTCGGCGGATATCTGATGAGCCTCCTACTAAGCCTGACCGGCCCTTTGAGAGACGCAAATCCGGGAAACTTGACAAGCTGGGGAAGGAGAACCTCGACCAGGAGGCAGATAGGAGCATGCCTCCTCCCCTCGTTCCGCCCAATTCGGAGCCTTCGAGCACGGAGGAACAGAACAAGGCACTGATCAAGAAGCACATTGTTACCTCGTTGGCTAACGCTGGCTGTGGCCGTGCACACGCAGACTTCAAAGACTGCTTTTCAATCGTCAACCGCGGTGTGTCCTTCGCCTTGGTACGTTTCTTTCTCTCGGTGTTACAGCAGCCACTGAAGAGCGAGAAGAGGAAACATCTCAAGCGACGCAAGCTGGACAGGGATGAAGTCGTCCGCCTCGTCGGTGCCCACGTGGGGATGTACTTCGTCCCTGACTCGCCTGTCAAACCCTCTCGCACCAGCCGACCGAGGGAAACCCTCGAACGCGCAGGGTCGGAGGAGGTCATCTGGGCATGAGGCGTCCGCCATCGGGGGTTTGTAGCCACCGAAGCGGCCTCTCGGTTGTCACTGGCAAGGTTAGATTGTGTTCTTGTGCTGTTTTCACTCTTCCGTTAGACTTCATTGCATGTGCACTACTTCAGCTATATCACTCCATGTTGTAACATACATAACATTAATTCCCAATACATCATATCTCTATCTCCTCTGTCACACCGCACCTCACCCATCCAAACAACAGCCTCGCAATATCTGGGGAAAATTACTCTTCACGCCACTCCCCTCCGGGAGTCCTGCGCAACCCTTCCCATACGGCGATCTCTCCATGCTGTCGCCGTGCATAGGACGCGAGGGGGAATGACCCTTGTTCCTCTCCGTTCTCCGAGCGGAACAGCACTCTCCATCCCCAGGCGGCATCCTTCCGCACTACCCCTGTCGTCCCTAGTAAAGCGCCCGTCGGCTGATTCTCCAACTGCCGTGATTCTCCCGCAGGCTCGCATGCGCCGGAGCCAGCCAGGGCCAGCAAACGTAGTGCTGCTTCGAGTTCGGAGAGCGAAATCGGGGGATCAGAGTACAGCGCTGTGAGGGGAACACACAGCTCTTTCACGACCGGGGCCGCTGAGAGCAAGCCTGTAACATCCGGAAACACCAGGGATTAGATTAGATCTACGCCCGCGCCTGGAGGCGCTTCGGACAGGGATCGGACGGACCGAACGTAAGCCGATAGTTGTAGAACCACTCCTCGCCGGGGCCTAGTTGCATGGCTGCACCGTGATCTAACCTGATACCAGCTTGCGAGTCGAGCAAGAGTCGCTGGAGCGGGCCGGGCTTGAGTAGCCGGAGTGGAAGGGGGAGATAGTAGTCTGCTGGGAGGTGGAGAAGCCATGTCTGTGCATAATCGGCGAGGGATGTCGGGGTTATGTTTGCGGGTAGAGGAATCACCGTGCGGATATCGCGGGTCGTCATCGAGCAAGGCGGGGATATTCACATTGCCCATCTGCCGGAAATTCAGCAGGTATATATCGTGCTCGACGTGCACATGAATGACCACGAGTGCCGCTGATACAATGGCGCCGAGTGGGAATGAATGTTTGATAGAGGCATTGTGAAAGTTTTCGGCGCTTCTATACCCGAGAGAATACCACAAGGGACACCATCCACAGGAGGCACATGACTTGATAAGATACTGCTATACAACCCCTTGGATCGTGCCATATTTGGGGAGCTTGATTACTTCTTTCGTCGTGCATGCTGATAGCAGCATGCGTAACCTCGGGCTTCTATTGGGCCGGTTGCGAGAGAGGATCGAAGTGCAAGTTGCCATATATTTTCCTGTTTCCGGCACAAGCAGAATGAGGAAAGGATGCATCAGATGTACAGATCCCACAAGAAGGCATTTATGCTTGCGCAACACAAGCCGAAAGCAAAAGGAGACATGGCGCACAGGAAAGGTCATAGTGGGGAGGCATATGAAGTTCGGCACGGGTCTTGTGGAAATCGACATTGTGAACCTGAAAATAGCGTTGTCGTACCGAAAGTACCGAATGGAGAAACCTGCTCTAGGGATGTGGATCCCGTGTCGGCAGTCGGAAGGCGTCATTTCTTCGGTATGAGATTGCGCAGATTCCGTAAGATGCGACGACAATGCGGTAACAATGCCCATAATGGGCCCGGGATGCACACACGGACCGGGGTTATTTCCTTCTCCGGGCGATGCGGCCCTGGCGAGGCGAGAGCTGATTCGTGACTGGGCTTCTAGCCACGCGGAGACAGTGCTGGTGACGGGCAGTGGCCGAGGACACTCTGTAATCTGGAGTCCAGATTAGGGTAACGTGCTCTTCTGGCTCTCGTCTTCTCGCAAAGCTGCCGCGGAGTAAGTATATAAGGCATAGCAGTGTCCAAATGCGTCACATACCTTCCTCCCAAAACTGCTTCAACTTCTCCAACTCCTTCGCCTCATCCGCCGGCGTTGGCTGCCTGCCAAAAATGGCCTGCATTACCGTCGTCTTCTGCTCCTCCTTCTTATTGACTCGAATGTTCGCGAGCCTAAGTAATCGTGCCTCTTCATTCTCGGGAACACGCTCGCCTCGCCGGTACCGTATATTGAGTTCGCGGAGGACAGACTGTTGCGTAGTCAATATCGTGCGCTCCGAGCGTTGCCTATCTCTCATGCTGATAGAGTTCATCCCAAGAGATACAACAGTGCAGGATGCAAGTGCGAGCATTATCCAGTACCTGCGAGGTGCCGACATGGTGGATTGAGGAGACAGTGCAGGGACGGTCGAAGGATACCCCCACTGCGGTTACGACGAAAGTGTTAGTGGCTGTACCGCCGGATTAATTAGTGGCTTAACTCCGTGAGCCCATGTAGAAAGTCTGAACGTTTGGTGGGTTACACTCCCGTATAACGGCCATTCGGAATGAGAACTGAGTTTTCTGGATATGAACGAGCGGAAGAGAAGCCGAGAGAACAATCCTTGGTAAGGCAACCACAACCGAGGAAGAAGAACAAAAGAATAAGGCCATGACACCGTATCCCTTTCCTTGGCCGCACTGACCGCACTGGCCTTGACTGGTTATTGTTCCTCTCCTAGGACCACTCACTTTCAAATGGCGTTCCATATAAGCATGGCGACCATCTGGGTGCTCTACGTGTACCTTGTTTCTCTACAGTCGCCTCATCGATAGCTGATCCACCCGACTATCCCGGTAGCAAGAATGTCCAGCCCTATCCCGTCACTTTACTTCTCCAAGAGTGGGTCAGCAGCCAGCTGGTACCTGAACACCGCAACAGAGTTACAAGTTCTGGTGCGCACGATCCCACATCACAACCGTGCAACTGCTGATCGAATCTTCAGGCCGCAGCTTTGGGCGACTCTCCCCCATCGCGTACAGAAGATACAAGCCCCTGTCCGGAGATAGCAGAACTGCCGGACCTGCCCGAGCCTGATGCTGATCAACCGGATTTGAGCACCCCTAGGTTGACCTTGCTCAACGTTGGCATTCCTCAGGGGCGCCCACGTGTGCATCACGACTGCACTTGTGCCTGTCATGACTTGCCTCCCACTCAACACGATCATGATCGTGACGATTCCGCTTCCCCCAACGCGCCCCTGTCCTCCGACACGCAATTGTCCTTAGGGGCGAGGCCGTTCACCCTCATAGACGTGCCCGATGACGAGGCATTATTTATTGCTCCTCGCCGTGCGCCCGTTCCTTCGGGTACGCCATCTCGAACGTCCTCGATGGCGCCAACGCCCAGCCTAGCCAGACCGCGATCATCAGATGCAGATGATCAGTCCATCTCAACATTTGAGTCCTCGAGTGTGAGATCACCATCGCTACCGTTCATCACATGTAACTGACAGCCGATCAGCGGCTATTTCTCCGCTCGTGGTCGGACAGGTTGTCATCGGGATGGCGGAGGACATCCATCGCCTCCGTCACAACAATCCAATCGACCAGCACTACCGGCTCGCTGAAAATTGCCAATATCTCCAAGCCGCAGCCCATCCGGCACAAGCGATTGGCCGAGGTCCCTGCAGAGTGTACCGGCGTTAGGGATCTGGATTTCCAAGCCTTTCAGTCGAATGTGTCGCTCGTGCAGATATATTCCACTGGAGACGAGTATATTACGATCAGTCCTCGTCTCGCACGACCCAAGCCGATCTACTCGCCTGGACCGCCGAGTTCACAGATCGGCAGGGCATTCCGATCATTCGGCGCTCTTGTGATTTGAGCTGCATCACCGGTCTTCCAGCGTACGGCCTCCTTCAGGATCTCTCACGGGATTCATGACATTGTTATATTAGATGAATGTAGAATGAGTTATTGTACATATTAGATCAACAAAATGAAATACCATTAATGGTGACGTCAAGTGCTTCCGCTCCTGATGAAGCAGCAGTGGGTCCCTTCGTCGCCACTGCTTCTTCCCTGCTCCTCAGTCTGGTTATCAGGATGAACTTACGCTTCTAACGCCGAATAGTGGGTATGGTAACTGATCGCCCCATTAATGGAAGGAGCATCTTCACCCTCATTGTCTTTCTTGTCACCAGTGAGTTGCCCCAGGTCATGGCACTATTGAAAGCTTGTTGATGTACCCTTAGATGTCATTGTCATTATCCCCTTTTCTGTGCCGATACCAGCTCCAATTTGGTCTTATCTAAGGAGACTGCTCATCCGTCTCCGGGTCTTGGAGCCTACAATAGAGGATCATGGCATCCCAAGTGTTAGGTTCGACTTCAGTACGGTACCTGTGATAGCGGTGCTTCTGCTCCTTGTTATGACATGTATCGGAGGTCATGAAGTATACGAAGGCATCGTTGGATCCAATGGCATCCAGCCATACGATATCATGTGTCTCTTCATTTCTCTGGTGCGATTTCGTGCTCTGTGCCAGAACGCTGCTAATGCTTGAACAGGCGTACATATCCATTTCACTGGATGCTACAGGCTTATTAAGATTTCTCGCCTTCTGGGTCGCCAAGCGAGGCGGAGTATCGGGAGTTGGTCCCTCTCTGGTACATCCTTGCATGAACCATGCTGACTATCGTTTAGGTCCGACTCTATTGCCTTCTATATTTATTCTTTCTTGCATACGCCCTCGTCGTTGGAAATGACCCCGTCATTCTCAGCGGCACCCCTTTCTTGGTATATTTAACCCATGTTGCGGACATGAATCCCATTGCTTGGCTATTCGCTCAATTCACCGCTTGCAACATGGGTGCGTCCAATCCCTTTTCTCTGATATTCGTCTGCTGAACCTTCACAAGCGTCTGTCGTGCTCGTCTCTTCAAATCCGACCAATCTCGTTCTCGCCGGAGCCTATTCGCTGTCGTTCTTGACGTACACAGCAAACACTATCCTCCCCTTTCTCGCATCATCCCTTTGCGTTCTCCCCACTTTGGTGTTTTGGTCATTCTCGACAGCGCAATACATTCCTCGCACAGTCAACCAGCCAGACATTGATCCTCGCGTAGCGCTCATCGACAAACCCGGTGCAATCTTTGGTAGTGGACTGCTTGTCACTACATTGGCCGTTCTAGTAGGGACCAGTGCGGCCGGGTTGTCCGTCTCGGTCTGGCAGGTCACAGTGCCGGCTGGGCTGCTGATGCTGGCAAGAGACGTCGCACATGATTTGAATTTGGCGACCCTGCTTCCAAAGCTCTTCTCTGATGATGGCAAGCCAGGAACCTCAGGTCAAGATGAAGGAAGAGACCCGGAAAACATCCCCTCGGATGCAGTCCTGCGAAACGATCCAGTGGAGATGGTCAACATACCCGACGGAATGGAACGTTCTCCTCAAGCGACCTTTCCTGCCCACTCAGACTTGGAAGACGCCCTTACCCTTCATTCGCCCAATAAGACGACACTCCAATCTCTAGTGTCAAGTTTAAGGCATCGATTGCCCACTCTAACGGCCGTATTTCCACGTCTACCACTCGCGCTGTTGCCGTTCGCATTTTCCATGTTCACACTTATTCAAGGAATAAGCGCCACCGGGTGGTTAGATGTTTTCACTCATTGGTGGACTGCTTATGCAGACAGAACAGGACCGGTAGGAGTTGTTTTTCTCATGGGTCTAATCTCCGTGCTGCTTTGCAATGTATGTGCCATTACTCACGTGCATCAGCTTATTTGAGCGACTTTAGTTCTGTGGAACGAACATCGGGGCAACTATCCTTCTGGCAAGCGTCCTCCAATCTTGGACAGAGCAACACCAACCCTCGCCACGAATGAGAGCGGGAGCTCTGTATGCTCTCGCGCTCGGCTCAAATTATGGCGCGTTCAGCACTACGTTCCCGGCTTCTCTGGCTGGCTTGCTATGGCGGGGGATCTTGGTTCAGAAAGGCATCGAGGTCCAGACTCACCAATTCGCAAAACTCAATTTTGTCACCATCGCCGTCGCGATGACCGTTGGCTGCGGTGTGCTCATTGCGCAACTGTATGTTGTGTATTAGGTCCATCAGATATCTAAGAATAGATAGATACTGGCCATTTGAGAGGTGCTGGCGTTATGTGCTCAGCCGGTAGACACAATTGGTGCCCCCAAACTCTTGCCCCTCTTGTCTTGCGCGTTGCTTCCTGGCACTGAAACACGTTTAACGGATTCAGGCGCACTGTGGCCGATACGTCCTCCGGATGATACTCAACAAAAGAAAGATGGGTTACATGGCCTTTGTGCTTCCGTGTCTCTAAGGGTTGCGAAGCAACACGGCTGCTTCCGGTCTTCTTCAATCGAACACCGACTGGTTTTGTTCTCCGAGCTATGCAGCACGTACTTACTGGCTTGAGAGTCTAACCTAGGCGACAAATTGGCCAGCCATGTCTACCTGCCAATACTTCGGAGCACGCTTACTTGTCAACGCACTCTCGTGTACTCTAGCCCGCCTGAGTTTGGCAAATCGACTCTGATTGTTCCTATCCTCTGAGCCGGAGCTTGAGCAAGTCTTTCTACCCATGGACACGATTGATTTTGGATACTCTTTTGTCTTTGGTGTATGAGCTCCACGTGGTGGTTGGTGCAACCTGCTGTCAATGGAAATGGTTCAGTCCACTGGCCCATATAACTGGGGGGCCTTTGGGCTCAACTGGCCCCAGCGGTTTTTCCACCCCACGACGTATTTCTACCAGCCCCATCCTCAACGTCTGAGCTGGGCCCAGTCGTTTCTGCATATTTAACCTCACGTCCTCTGCTCGTGCAACCACAGTTCTGTGAACATTCCTACGATCAATCAACATGCTTGCACTCCTTACACGCCTGCTTACGCATCACCTTCCGCCAGTTCTCTCTCTCGTCTCCTTCATCCTTGCTCTACTCGCCCTACTTTCGCCCGTGCCTGCTCTGCACACCAGCGTCAACCTTCTCTCTATCACCCCAACTCAGAGTCCTGCTGCAAAGCGCGACGTGGCCGCATTCGAGGAGCTGAGCCGGTTCAACATCCGTACACTTCGTGAACTGCATATCGAACTCGCCAGGGACACAACCGTGGATGGGCCTAGCATTTTCATGGGACTGCTTGGTACGATACACTCCGGATATTCTCACAATAATACTGAACGTTATTAAGGTTCTTGTGCTCGCTCTAGCAACGAGGCCGATGTGACTTGCACCAACTCTACTTTCAATCCCACTTATGGTGAGCATCAATAATCCCTATGTTTTGACCTCCATTGATATTGTACAGACCTCTCCGCTCTTCCGACCAACACTCCCGCCCTCGCACTGGACGGACCTACCGCATCTACCCCGGAGTTTATCCTCACGTCGATCATCCTGTTATTCCTCTTCAGTGCGCATCATGCCCTTGCCTCCCTCTTGCCCGAAGGTGCCAAAATCCACGGGCCTCTCGGTAAAATGGCACGCGCCATGGGCTGGCTTGGCGTCATTGGCTGGCTTGTCGGCATGGTAGCTGTAATTGTCCTCCGTGCATGGTATGGCAACGCGCAGTCCGCGTTCGCTAAGGCCATTGCTGCCGCCGGCTCTTCGGCACCTGCACTCACAGCGACCGTCGGAAATGGTTTCACGATGCTGTGGATTGCGTACGCGTTCGCTGCACCTGCCCTGCTCATCGCTCTGGTCAAGCTCAATCACGCTGGCTTGGTCAAGCAGGTGTAATACTATACGATCAATCGCCTCTCTTTCTCTCCTTGACGTGGACTCCGCTGTAGATCTTCATCCAGTATAATATATCCCATGCAGCCACTCCCAGGAGATGTAATATGCAATGGAAGTGCGTCTTCTCCCAGTTTAAAACCCAAAGCATCAACGTCTCCCGTAACTGTTCTGAGTTGCCTTTCGGCTGGCTCACGAGAGAGAGGAACGTGGAACACGTGTGCGCACGTGTTCCCTTCGCGTCTGAAGAGAAGCTCTGGAATGCCGTAACCCTTACGGAAGAAGTTGGGTGATGAACGGTCCCTATTAATCCGCAACTTGGTCTTCATTCCAATTCAACAATTTGACTCAGACCTGATCGACGACTTCCTCGCGTCGTATATGCAAAGCAAGCTAAAGACAAAACATGATAAACGGCGCCAGATCAAGACTTTATTGGAATAACGCGATTGAGACGCGATCCTGTCGCGACTCAGACGCGGTTTGAACCGGATGCAGCCAACGCATATATGACTCTCTTGGGTTCTGGGTTCGGAGGGTACATCCCCTTCTTCCCCCCCTCTTCCTCCACCCACCACCGAATACACTTGCTCCTAGAACGGCACTAATAAAATATTCCGCTTTCTCGGATTATGTATGCTCTTGTTCCTGCGTCCTCCCTTCCGCGGCGCTAACTCCTTCATGTACGCATCCAACCTTTCCCCCCTCGCCGCCCTCACTCTTACATTGGCCCACAGCAGTGCTTTATCATTCCCCTCTGTCTATCAAGTACAAGCACGTTCTTCCTCCCGTACTGTACCCCTTACCCAACGGCACACCGCGGGGGCATCCATCACCGGGGACCATGCCGATCACGCACAGCCAACGGGCTCACCGACTGAGCTCGCCCTCCCCAACTTATACCCATCCTACTACTTGTGCGGTGCGTTTGATTTACTCTTCGTAACTCATGCTGGTCTGATGACTACGTGTCCAGGGTCGGCCGGCTTGATGACAATTCTCCGATGCGTCGACCGTCTTCGCTGTTGTACAGACTTCTTGGCCACCGTTGCCATCCATCAACATCAGTTCATCTATATTTTCAGCCTCATTCACAACCCCCTCTTCTTTGTGAGTTATTAACAATCTGTATCATCGTCCTTGCTGATCAGGGTTCGCCAGTGTTCCTGCGTCTGGCCCACGTCCTCCACGCCATGTCCTACACAACATCCACCATTCGAATGAGATAAGGCAAACACGATAAGCACCTCGAACGTTGTATGATCTTTGATCGATCCCTTTGTTTTAGGATACCGTGGCGACATACATCGAAACGGAATACCTCTCTGTCGTCGTCACCGACACTTTGGAAACTACATCCTCGAGTCGAGTGCAATCAAGGTCCGCCGGTGCGCCAATCCTTCCCCTTCTTCTGGCACCTTCTCCGATCACTTCCATTGTTTTAAGAAGGGTTCGGACACACTCCGCCTCTTGGTATGCACATATTCAATATCTTCACCTCGGCGTCACGCTGACGGCCAAGCCCAGGAGTGCCTGACTCTGCCCTCCTGCCTTCAACAAATGCACATACCTTGTCCTTTCTCGCCATAGCTATCCTGATCGTCCCCGCTGCCCATCCCCTCCCCTTTCCCCACTTCCCGCACTTCCCGCACACTGGCATTCCTCACCGTGGACAACCCCTGTCGCTCACACTCCCCGCCCCTTCGCCTCCGCCTGGATTAACAATCACGCGGTATGTTCCATGCCTCCTCGTAACTGCTTCCCTTCTAACTGCAAATGGTCTAGCGCCGAAAGTAACAGCTCTCAGCATGCGTCGACTGTTGGGGCTCTGGTTGCCGCCCCTCCTCCCACCCCTTCTCCCCCCTGCCCTCCCTGCCCTCCCCCGACAATGTTTCGTCTTGATTGGCAACACCAATGACTCCTTCCCCTTCTTTGCGAGTGATTAATAACCTTTCTCGTTCATTCCAATTGATCATAGTCTTCTTTGTCTTTGACTGACTCGCACTCCATCAGTAATTCCTTAACCCATACGGTTCATTGGTGCGGCCTTTGCATTCATCTTTCCTCTCCGTGATATTGTCTGATCAATCTATTTCTGCTACAGTATTCCAGCAAAGCTTCCTTGCATGCAATCCCTCCCCGTCTTCATCAGCGACAGCTCCGACACGACGTCCGCGGTTCAAAATCAATGAGGTCAACGTGTGAGTCTCTTATTTCCCCTTACGCTACTTGGCACCCTCCACTTTCAGTTCGCTTTCTCTAGAATCGTTCGAGGGCATTCCTCCCCCACCCTCTAAGGACGTATGTATGGAGCGTCTTAACTGCTCGTCCGCATCACTCTGACACGAGCCAATAACACGACTCCGGCACCTTCCTTCACGAAGTGTATGGACGCCTCCTCTCCTCTGCACTCTTTACGATCACTCCCTCGCCCAGGACGTCTCTGTAGCACCCCGCAACGTGCACTACTATCTCCCTCGTCTTCCCGCGCCGGCCCCAGAACGCGCAATCTCCCTCACCGCCTCACAGCATGTCGAGCAAATGACGTAACGCTTCCTTCTTCTGCTTAGTGGATTACTAACAACGTCTATTGTTTGTCCCAGATGACCATATTTTGCCGGCGGTCGTCCGTCTCTTTCACGGCCTCCACCTCGGACGTCCAACACCACATCTATGATGTGAATGTGTTAACCATACACCAGTGAGCTGCGTCAATCTCCTTTCCCCTTCTGGCATGCCCCTCATTAGCCTCCTATTTTTAGGATTTCCGAACATGAAAGAAATGCGTCCCAACCGTCATCACTAACGCCTTCGGAACTACATTCTCGAGTCGAAATCAATCAAGGCTACTTGTGCGCTCCCCCTTTTCCGCCTCCCTCTGGCACCTCCTTCAAACAAACCTGATTTGTCAGAACGATCCGCGAGTTCATTCTACCTCTGTGTACATATGCAGCGTTTACTCCTCTCAGGGGTCACTCCAACATCGAATCCACAGTAGTGCACGACTCTTCCAACAAGTGTGCGTATCTTCCTTCTCCTTGTTCGTGAGACCTTTTCTGATTATTCCTTTATCTTCCCCGTGGGTCCCCACACGACAGCTGGGCGATATCCCTCAGCGTGCACTGACGTCTGGTTGCCCACACACACCTGCCACCCCCGCCTCCGTCCCGGACTATCAACCAAGGTGCACATTTCCACGCCTCATCGTAGCCGCTTTCCCTGCAAGGACGACTGGTCTTTCAGCGCCGAACGCGACCACTCTCAGCATGCGCCGACTCTTGAAGCTCCCGCTGCGCTGACTCCCCCCACCCCCAGCCGCCCCGTACCATGTTTCATCTTTGCTGTCAACGCCGATGACTCCCCTTCTTGGCAAGTGATTAAGCACCTGTTTCATCCACTCCAACTAACCATGTTTCGATTGGTCTTCCTTGTCGCCAAGGTCCTCCTCCGTCACATTTTTCAGGGCACATCTGTGATTCGAATGTGCGGCTGCAGTTAACCAGTGCGTTTGTATCTTCTCCTCCAGCGTACTGTATTGTTATTGACCTTTGTCTTCCAGGAACCCTCCATGACCTTTCTCAACACACACTGCCCATCGCCTCATCCTCGATTCGCAAGATATGACTATCAACCAATGTGTTTCCTCTTTTCCTTCCTTGGTTTCTTCTCCCCTTATGCCCACTTATCTATAACGTCTTGGAGAAAATCCGTCCCCTACGTTATATGCAACGCCGTCACTGTTTGGACACAACTCTGACACCAACCCACAGGAGTACACTACCTCTACCTTCCTTCCTTCGACAAGTGTACGTACCTCCCTCTCACCTTCGTACCCTTCATGATCACCCCCTCCCCCAGGATATATCGAGGACGGCCCACACTATGGGCTTCTACGTCCCGCCCTTCCATTCCCATCCCCCCCGCAAGCCCACCTCCGCTACGACCTGCTAAGCGAGTGGCGTATTCAACAACTCCTGTAATTCCTCCCTCTAACATTCACTGTTGATAGTCGGTCGCCCCAAATCCTGCTTCCAATAACTCCTCCACACCCAACCACCTCTGCTACAATGTTGCATCTCATCCTGCATCGACTTCCCGCACTCGTTGTCTTTGGAACCTGCTCGTCTGTCTTGCCAATGACTCCCTTGTGAGTGAATTACACCTGTATGCCTCATCACAACTGACGATGATTCCCCTACAGTTCTCCGCCCCGTCAACGTCCTCCACCATAACACCTGTCACACGACATCATCGATTTACATGCCACAACGGCCAATTGGTGGGATCTCGGCCTCGTTATTTCCCGCTGTGATCTCTGATGAACCTGGCTGAGATCTCTTCGTCTTCGTCAGTCTCACTTCCGACACGACCTCCCCGATTCGAGGTCAAAGCCTGCGTTCCTCCGTTCCCCTTCCGCCTCGGCACGTTTACCAATCACCCTCACTTCCTCTAGAATGGTTCAGAGACATTACACCCTTTCCATACGTATGCAGCATCTTCACCGCTCGTCAGCATCACTCTGACACCAATCCACAGGGGTATACAACTCTCACCTTCTGTCAACAAGAGTACGTATCTCCTCGTCTCCACTGCACCCTTTTCATCACTCTTGCATAGGATATCTTGGGAACGGTTCACAGCATGGACGACGATCTCCCTCCCCTTCACATTCCACCCCGCAAGATCGCGACCTTCCCGGCCTCCACAATGGCTCGTCAAACAAACGGTGCATTCGACAACTGTTCTGAACCTCCCATCTCTAGTCACGATCAGTCTTGCCCCCCCTAATAACCGCCCCCCCAAAAGAACACCACTGTCGCTGTCCTCATCTCTATCTCAGGGTGCGCAACAACTCCTCGTCTCTAATTACGACTGGCCTCGCGACCCCCTACTCTTGCTAGTACCGACAACCTTCCACCACGAGGCTGGGCATTATCCTTCCTCGACCTTCCGGCCTTGCTGACCTTTGCTCGACCCCAAATATATGGGCAAGGCGAGTGATTCGCTACGGTCCTTTGTATCGCTAACGTCTTGCACCATGACACGTACACGTCATCATTGGTAGAATGCAATCCTAGGCAACTGATGTGTCGGTTTGCTTCCCTACTGGTATACTGTCTACTCTACATCAACGTTTTGTATGGCTGGGAGACGCTTCCTTCGTATAGAAAGCCTGGGAGTCTTTGTCGACGACACCTCTGACAACAGTGCTTTTAAGGCGATCTGGTGCGTTCCTTCTTCGTTCTTTCCCCCTTTCCTTTCAATAATCAACCTATCCTCCCCTAGAACGCATCGGGGATATTCGTGTACAGCCTTTCCCCAAGAATCCAACACTCCAATGTTTTTCATCCACCACGGTTCGCTCACTATCAGGCTTCTCACCCTCCTTCGCTGATGATGATTGAGCTTCTGTCGGTCAGCATAACACTGTGGACAACCCTACCTGCCCAACACTGGAGCTCGTATCGTTCCTACAAGCTGGTTTAGCCTCATTGTCTTGCTCATCATTCCTTGGTGACTGGCATGTCGCCCCGGTCAGCTCAGTGCGCCTGTAGTCACAGCTCGCATGCGAGTTTGCTGTGCTGCTTGTCACGCTGAGTGATCTCAAGCATACTGATTTACTCAGGGGTGATAATGGATGATTCAACCCGTTCTCGATCTATCCCCGGTATGATACATCACATGCGACTACGTCGAACAACAGTATACAAGTGCGTCCTCGCTCAACCCTCCCCCCCCAAAAAAAGAGCGATAATTGGGGATGCATCAAGGGCCGACGTCGCCTTCCGGTTCCGGACTCGGCAGATGGCTGCTCGACATCGTCCTGGACATGCCTGGCATCGGGCTGCCAGGAGGAGGGGTAGTGTATCGTAGTGGACTACTAGGCGGCAGCGGGCTATGGGCCACGTCCATGCTGATCGCACTAATCATGCTGACATCGGCACTCTCGGGAAGAGGAATATCGGCCGGCTGAAGAGGCATCGGTGTGGTGGGCATAGATGGTCCGCCGTTCAGGATTATCTTGTTCGGCTCCTCGCTCAGACGCACAACGAGAGCATCCCAGAGCTGCTTGATCTCCGGATGCGAGCGCAGCCGGTTCTCGAGCACGGTCATGATCATGTGGGTTTCGAGATTGGCGAGCATGGCCGGATCGTATTTCCCGTGTCTATGCTCCGTCTCATTACCCGCCTCAAGAATTGACCAACCGATTTGTAGCTGATTGAGATCAGTGTGGATCATCTCGATCACTGTACGGTACGTCAGTGACAAATTCACAGGAGCAGGTGGGAGAACGTGCCATCGGTATCCATCGTACTGATCAGGCGCAGAGCATCCTGCTGAAGCGCGTTTTGATCTATGTCCCTTGGTTTCCAAATAGGAGCGAGGTGCCCCAGCCCGGCTGAGATGCTCATGCTGACTTGGTGTAGCCAATCGACATACTGGAAAGGGAGAACGTTTGAGAAGATAAATCTGAAGGCACGTGGTGTAGGATGTAGGACGATGAAAAATTCAACCACGGCGCAGAATACGAGGATGAACGTCCTCCACTGATTCTACGATGAACAAAGACAGGACAACGGCGGGAAACGGTACACACGATTAACATCACATCCTTACCACCGCTGTTGATCTTCATCACTCCCATCAGCAGACTACCCACAATATAGAATCCAACACTCCGCTTCAGGCCGATAACAAGCGTCTCAAACCGATCCTCTGTCGCCCAAGAAATCATATCATCGCCGAATCTGATTTCTCATTTAGGTATCATGAAAAGATGGATGCAGGCGACGTACTTCTCGTACGCGAACCGCTTCGCCGGCACTTGCAGAGCTTCATACCCCGCTCGTACACGTACAAAGAGCTCCTCGCCGTCCTTTCCAGCGCGATCGGGATGAAATTTTACAGCGCTATGTTGGATAAGCGTGGATCTTTGACTGGTTATCGTGCAAATACTCACAATCTCCGAAACGCCTTGTTCAACCCTTCTCTTTCGATATCCACATCCGCTCCGCACAGCTGAAACCAGTTCTTCGGCACATTGTTAGCTGCTTGGATGAACGTGTACCCCAGGAAGCCGATCATAATGAGGGTATACACGAGCTGATACTGGCGGGCTGCGACGCGCGATCGAGCAGGTGGGGGGCCGAGGACGTAGTGGAGGGTGCGGAGAATGAGACCGGTGAGGAGAGATGGGACAACCTGCCATAGGACGAGGTGGAGCACATAGGTCGGGAGCATGGTGGTGCGCTACTCGGTAGCAGGAACTACATAGACAACACGGTTAATGCAAACGTTCAAGCAGACATAATTGAAGAGAAAGCAAGCCTCAGCGCGTCAGACGACGCGAAAAAGTTGATCTCTTGTCACCCCCTTTTCCACCCCTTTCCTAAGGCAGCTTCTCGCACAAGCTCCATAGAGCTGCGCGTTATCCGCAGACAACCACACCCTTCCTCATGACACTACAGAGGAAGCGCATATAGCCTGCTTACATTGCTTTCCCATCTGCCCATATCTGCCATTCGCCCATCCGTAGGCAGGCGAAAGCAGGTATGGTAAACCACTCCAGACCACCCCTCTCCCGTGGTGATGCCATCCGATGATGTGCAGGAGAAGGGCTTGGATGTTGATGGGCGAGGCTCGTTTCTCTCCCGCGGGAGAAACCTGAAAGCCTTCGTGCTCTTTATCCGCTCGACCTTTACTCCCCCATCCTCAACCTCTGGACGGGGGTGTCTAACACCGAGCGCTCGTCCTTTCCACTTGTCCAATCCCTGCTTCGCGAGGAGCGGGAGTGAGCTCATAGAAATGACGGAAACTGTGCGTCCCGCCTTACGCCTCCGTCCTTTGAAGCTTGCAGGAGGAGGCGAGGAATGGACGCGCGACCTTTGGGATTGGTGGTGGATGAACAGGGATGGTCGACCCTTTTACTAGTGTGTACATCATCGGAGAGAAAAGAGACGCGACTTGCATTTGATTTGAAGTATCCGGTGGACGCCAAAGTGAGCCGGCATGAAAGAGTGAGCCGACTGCGACAGAATATGGGGAGGAAAACAGGAGTCCGTGGTAGAGTGGATGGTGGTTGATGAGAAGAACTGTGGTACGGGCCGACCCTTCAGCCCCATCAGCACTGGCCCGAGTCTCTCCTCCGTTTAGCATTACAATGGATGTTCGCATTTCACTTCTCTTTATAATCAGGCCAGCAAACAGTACAGTGCTATCACATTTCAGGGTAGCGAAGTGCATATTTAGATTTACAGTATAGATATCAACAGCTGCCAGTACATTTGGCCGTCCATCACAGCGGCAGTGTGTCTGGATCTTAGGAAGGAGATAATCGTCATGTATATCCCATCCAACTCAACCACATACGCCATCAGCGGGTGTATGGGTGTATTATGGAAATAATGAAACCGTCTCGGTGCTAGATCTTGGATGAAGTTCGACGGGTAGTTCGGGTGTCGTGGAAAGGCCGAGCAACGTGGAACAGAGACGGAAGTCCTCATTGCTGATTACGTAGGATAGGGCATCATTGATGCGAATTTGGTTCGCACCGATAACAGGTGATCTGAGTTCAAGCAAAGAAAAAGATCCACTACGATGATTCTAGTTATTGGGGGCAGCGACCTCTTTTCCTTTGATTGGGAAGACGGCTCATATTCATTCCCTCAGTGAAGACGGACAGCAATGCAACTATCAAGAGAAGAAATAGGACGTGAAGGCACTCACCACTCAGCTCCCCTTTTCCAGATGAGCAACGTATTTTGCCAGAAAGCAAGTCATGAGGTGCAGATGGAAAAGATTGAGTTATATCAATTGCCTCTCAGAGCCCCGCGATGAATTCCGCCGGAGTCACCCAACAGCCTTGTCCTCCTTCAATGCGCTCCATCCACTGCTGTCTCGATTTCTCTGCCTCGATTTGCTTGTTATGGCCAGAGTGCTTCGGAAGAAGGGCGAAGTTAGGTAGCTCGTCGGCAACGTCTTCCAATTCCATAACCATGTTCAGGTAGCTTCGAGGAACAAATCCAGGTGATCTAACCCGCCCGCGCGAGCTGCCTTTGTTTCGCCTTGATGTGAAGTTCGTCGGTCCTGGTTCGACTAAACAAAAGCGCTCCACGCCATGCGGAAAGAGATCCATCTCATTATTCCTAATGGCCTCTTCCTCCATGGATGTCGGGGGCCGAAGGCCCATGGCCACGAGCAAGCGTTTGATGGTCTGAAAGTGATCTCAAACCTTGAGGAACCTTGAAATTCGGAGATGGGTGAGTTCTGGATGGTTTAGAGCTAGACGCTGTTCCAGACCGGAAATGAGACATTCGTCGGCCAGATGAAGGCGCTGGAGTGAGGGCGCAAAAGACGAGAGGGGGAAAGGATGTGAGCCTCGAAGGGTTAATTCCTTGAGGACCGGAAAGTGTAGGGCGGACACACTGAGGGGGGTCGACTCAAACGCATCGTCTTGATCGCTGAAGACAACGAGAGACAAGGTAATAAGGTCCGGCGCCAGGAGACGAAGCAGCCACATGATGTACTGACTAGCAGTACGACTCGGCGGCTCAATGCACTCGATGGAGCCGAGGTGGATGACAATTTTGCTCCCGATGGAGAAGTCCAGCGATCCCATGGTAGTGCGGAGGAAGGTCTCGTCTTCCTCGCTCAATTCTTCTCGTTCCAACAGGGACAACATTCTCTTTTCGCGCCGTCTGTAGCTAAGAGGTCGTCTGAGATCCGAGACGAACAGATGGGCTACCTTGAGCCTATCTTTGGGCACATCCTGGAGCGTCTCTAGAAGGGTTTGCACCTGCCGTTCGCCCGCCACGGCCAGCGAGAACCAGCGAAATTCTTCTACAACCTCACGAACGGCGTGGGATACCAGGCTTAGAGCGCAGGCTGTCGTCCCATCGTCGGTGCAGGCCATGGCGTATATTCTGCGATGGAGCTCGACTGGAAGTTGTGGTACCATGATGGTTGTTCACGACAAGAGGGATGGCGTCCAGCAGAGCACACTTGAAACGAGTATAAACGAGGGAAACGCGGCCAGATATGCACCAGGGCCTCTTTGATCAGCAAATCCACTAGATTGGAACACTTACAGCCAATCACACTTCATGGATAGCAGGCGGCACCGACGAGAATTGCTTCACCTGCTTCCTTTGAATCGATGGAGCACAAAACGGGATAAGAATCCAGAATCCACGGAGTACTTGCCCATACATCTAGATACATAAAATACGCCAGTGGGATGAATTCACATATTCGCAACATTTTCAAGCACGTACTCGATGGAGTCCCGAGAGCAAAAGCGCAATCGATGGTGCCTGTCACTACGGGAACCGCGGAGGATGAGCGGAGCTCCGAGAAAGAAACACCGGATAAGAACCCAAATTTTGGAGATGGCGTTGAAGACGCAGTGCGCCCGACCGAGAACATACCAGTGGAAAGCTGCATTCATGAGCTTGACATGATTTTAATGTCCACATCAGACGCTATTTCGTAAGAAGTCATCCATTGGCCGGAAGCAGACGGAAACAGTTTATAAAAGCCATTCCTCTCGCCGAACATGTCAGTCAGAGGCTTAGCTTTGGTCTTCTTCTGTCAACGTGCTCTCAGTTTGTTGAACAAAAGCAAATGCACAAGGACAGGTCGCAGAACGGACATGATCCATGGACGAGCCATCTTCACGTCATGATAACTCCACTCGTCCAAACCCGCTTCTGTGGCTTCTCTTGAGGGTTCATGCTTTGGCACACCTCTGGCTTCGTTTACCTAAGAAGGTAGCTGGATTATGTACGAGATGTTTGTTGTTGCTGGAGCAGCTTTGCGGCACAGGCGCAAACCTATTTCAACTCGTCATTCTTGCAACACAACACTGGGTCTTCAGCATCCTATCCCTCGCCTCGTCTGTTTCATAGCGCAACTGCATCTCGACTGCCTCTGCCACTATGAACAGCCAACTCTCTTTCCTCTTTGTGCTTCTTAGCCTGCTTCCCTTCATCTCAGGCCTTCCTCAGGTTGCACATCCCTCTTCCGCCACCCCGCAGCCTTTCACTCCTATCAATCCTTTCGACATTGGCCCTCACCTTGCCCCGCCGACCTTTCCGAAAACAGCTGTAACAAGCACGCACAAGACATCCGTTACTCAGACGCACACGACCACCGCTACCGCCGGACCGGCAACTTTCACGCCGCTGCAGCCCCCGCCTTTCGTTTCCGCGTCGAACAGCACTTTGAAGAGCACTGCCCACTCATCCAAATCTACGGACTCCGTCATTGCGACCCTGTTGGCACCGAGCGCGGCCGCCCGTAGGGCGCTCGACCGGCATATCGTGCCATCCAAGTCCTCGTCCACGACACGCATCCGTACGGTAGGCAACGTGCCGCTGGCCACCTCAGTGCATTCCTCGGGCAAGCCCACGCAGCCCCAGCCGTTCACCTCTGTTATCCAATCCAGCACACTGAAGGGCGTGAAGGGCACCGTTCATACGGCCCGCGCTTTTTAGAAATAGTGTTGTCATTTTCCAACGTCCCCAGGTCGCAAATTGCGATGAAACAAGTTGCCAGAAACGCGGTGGTATAGGCATTTCTCTATGCCGCAAGATTGGCGCGTAATGTATCCCTATAACTCCCGGATTTGTATTACCTTCCTATGCTCTGATGCCCTCCACACCACCATCCTCGTTGTCGCCCTAGTTCTGTTATGTATATATAACACATATCCTAGTACTGTATTTAGAAAAAATGATGATGCTATTGTTCTTCAGCGCACAACTCCATAAGGATGTCATCCCTGCACACAACTATCGGGCGCACACCCATCAACTGCAGTAGTACTGACTGGGTACTAACCGACGCGTGTGAAACCACGGTCTACGCGTCCCTAAACACAACCCGCGTGATGTCATGCAGGGAATGAAACAGGCAACGTGATTGTTATTCACGTGACAGAATAGAAAGCAAACGCGTGACCGCTCGACGCGACGCGACCCTGTCTGCGCCTCTGCTTGTATGAGCCTCGACGATGAGTTGAACTGCTTACTCTTAGTACATGGCCATGGCTACAGGCTACACCACTACTTGTGTTTGTGAGGAGACTTGATTGGGATGAACAACTACACAAGAGGAGCTTGGTGTCAAACTATCAGCTGCATGAACGCGAGGGA
The DNA here is from genome assembly GCF_000292625.1 of Dacryopinax primogenitus. Classification (NCBI taxonomy): domain Eukaryota; kingdom Fungi; phylum Basidiomycota; class Dacrymycetes; order Dacrymycetales; family Dacrymycetaceae; genus Dacryopinax; species Dacryopinax primogenitus. The sequence continues at coordinate 234,550 of NW_024467222.1, read as the reverse complement.
CCGATGCTCTCAAATGTGACACAAGTCGAGGGACAGGCCACCTCATCCTCACACGACGTTCATATTATTTCATAGGCTGCATGCTCTCAAGTCACTCATGGTCTGGTGTGGCAGCGCCTCTGATTACCTAAAAGGTAAACAGACTACCCAAGCTGGGCGCTCAGGTCAGGTACCTGAACCACCAGCTGGAACCCCTTTTAGCGCCGCTGGCTGGTCCTTCTTTGCCATCCCTTCATCATCATCCTCTACTCCCTTTTCTGTACCGTTTCCCCTAATCCTGTGTGCTGGTCGCTAGCGGCCGCCATGAACAGCCGAATGTCACTCCTTATTGCGCTCCTCGGCTCTCTCCCCTTCACCCTAGGCCTGCCGCAGTCTACTGTCTCTACCACGGCACCGACCTCTGTACTCTTTCGTACGACAACTCATGAACCGACCGAATCTTCAAAGTTTACCTTTGCTTTGTCCACTTCTCTTGCAACCTCACACTCCACTTCACTGCATCCTTCTTCACCTGACTCATTCACGGCATCAACTGTATCTTCAACTGTTTCATCAAGCTCCACGACGATCTCTGCATCAACTCCATTATCTTCAAGCTCAAACGCAGCAACGTCACATGCTGATGCAGCACTCGACTGGCAAGCACTTCCAAAGCTTGTAGTCGCACACGTTATTGTCGGGAATACTCAGCCCTACAGTGTCTCCGACTGGTCTAACGACATCGCTCTGGCACAGAAAGCTGGCATGTGAGTTTCGATATACGTACATACTGCATCATCGATTGACCGTTCGACCTCGACTTTTTTTCCCAGTGACGCTTTTGCTCTAAATTACGGCTCGCCAGGATGGGAGCCTGGACAGCTCTCCAACGTCTATCAAGCTGCTCTCTCCCACTCTGGGTTCAAGCTATTCCTGTCAGCTGACATGACCTCCCTATCCGGCGGCTCGCAAGGGGACGCCCAGAACTTGGCCAACCAAGTGAAGCAATTTGTCAACCACCCTGCGCAGCTCACATATGGAGGGAAGACGTTATTGGGCACGTTCTCAGGAGAATATAGCACGTTCGGACAAGGAAGCATCGAGGCGGGTTGGAAGATGGTGCTGAATTTAATTGGCTCTCCGGTTGCGTTCTTCCCCGCATGGTTTGTGGATCCAAGCACCTTTGGGCAGTACCCAGTACTGAGCGGAGCCCTGAACGTTAGTATCATGTTTTCTAGCATATGATCAGAACTTGATACCTGCATAGTGGAACGGTGCCTGGCCGATGGGATCCACCGACCTAACGTTCGACAGCGACTCGCAATGGATCCGCGGATTGGGAGCTAAGGCATACATGGCACCGGTGTCTCCGAACTTCTTCACGCACTACGGCCCGAATACGTACAACAAGAACTGGATTTATCGGAGCGACGACAGCTTATATGCAACGAGATGGGAAACACTGATCTCAAATAGGAATTCTGTCGCCATTGCGCAGATCATCACTTGGAATGGTGCGTGTCCACATTCAACCCACACGTCAGATTGATGACCAAGCAAGATTACGGTGAATCGCATTATATCGGACCGATCAAGGGCGATGAGTCAATGGCCAATGCCTGGGTCGACGGGTATGACCATACCCCTTGGCTGACCATGACAAACTATTACGCCACGGCATTCAAGACTGGAAGGTACCCGTCGATAACCCAAGACCAAGTGTACATCTATGCACGGCCACACCCGAAGGCAGCGAATGCTCAGAACGATGGCGTTGGCAGACCGAATAATTGGCAGAATGTGCGTCTGGCTCGGTTCGTTCTGGATTCGGATTTACTTGTCTGATGTAGACGGACGACAACTTCTATGTTACCGTCTTTGCCACATCTCCCGCCCAAGTGGTCCTTTCCACGCCAAATCGGGGAAGCAAGCCCAACCCTCCCGCATCCGGCCCGAATGCGCAAACCTTCAATATTCGGGCTGGTGTTTCACATCTCAAGCTCGCACTACAACCAGGAAACTGCATGCGCGCAACGTTGATGCGCTCAAATCGTGTCGTGGTTGATGTTTACCCCACCGGGTATTTCTTCAATCCTAACCCGCCCACGTTTAACTTCAATGTATTCGTGGCGATGGGTCCATGATCGGCGTGCTCTTCACGGATGGTGTACATAGTTGATTTGGTTCCTTGACTTGGGATTTTATCATTGTATTGTAAGGTTACCCAGGTCAGTCATAGATAATGTATGATGATACATAGGCTGAACGTGTTAGAGTGTAGTTTGCTAATGTAACGGATCGATAATCCCGATGGCCTTGCTATACTGTCGCGTGTGAACGCGGGTGAGTACCTTCCGCTTTGTGGAGGTGCTTGGCGGGACCTGAACCTTGTTTGGATAAAGTCCAGGCCACGACCAAGGCTCCGAACGGAACAAAGACACAGCCTTGTGCTTTATCTCTGACTGGTCGCTTCACCAGCAGTCTCTAGATGCCGTATCACTCGGGTCTTTACTCTTGTCACTAATAATAGCAGCCGCAGGAATCAGTGATGCCGTCTTGTACCACTGGCCAGCATCGTGCTTCAACATAGATGGAAGCTGGGCCGCACTGATGGACACGGTGCAATTTTCCCGTGGAATACAAGGTCCTAACGTTGAGCATGGACGCACCCCGGTCCGCTATTGCCTACCGATGGTCCGCAGTATATTGTTGAAACCTCCCGCCCCTCCCGGGAGCTCGACAAGAGGTCGTATAAATGGGCGGGTTGACAAACCAATTGCTCGACAACTCAAGAGACGAAAACATGGAATGCCTTCCTGTCGAACTACATCGAATGATCTTCACCATTTCCTGCCTGGACGGAGGCTCTACTGGCTGCGCACTGAGTGCCGTGTCCCGATACTTCAGAGCAGCATCGGCCGACTTGCGATATCAAAGTGTCAGCCTGAGCAACTCACAGCAGATCTCTCTCTTTGAAGACTTGGTCACCTCGAGTCAGAAAGGCGAACAAAGCCTCAAGCGCTTTCGCGTGCGCCATCTGTTTGTTCGTATCGGGGCCCCGGAAAAATCACTGCGGACCCACTTGTACGAAGAAGCACGGAGGGACATGACCGCTGCCGAACGAAGTCTCCCTGCACTGCTCTGAGCTCTAGAGGGCTCACTCGAAACATTAGCGCTCATCGTTCCTGACATTTATGGGCACTTCGCATCCCGGATCCTATTCGCCAACGATGAGTCGACACCCTCCTTCTCGCGACTACAAGAGCTTACAATATGCGGGCACGTGTTCCTCCCACAAACAACCTCATTCGCCACCCACCTCACGAAGCTACACTTGGTGGAGAAGGGCTTGACAGATTGGCTCCGCACTGCTTTTGTAGAACATCAATTTCCCGAACTATCCCACCTCCGTATGTCGAGCTGTACGGACCGTCGTTACCAGGAGACGTTCCTCGGGTCCAGTGTGGCGGCCAATATCATGGCCCTTGCATACCTCATGGGTATCCTCCCGAGGCGTGAGCTGTTGATGACAAAGCTCTTCAACACACGTCCCGACGCCAATGTCGATGCCATTGAGGACACGCCGATCCCGACAGAACCGGGAACAGAAGACTGCAAGCACATTATAATGGTCGAAGCACTCGACTCCGTCATCAACGCTGTTACTGCTCGTGTGCGCGACGATCCAGAGCCGTTCAAGCACGCCAGAGGCGATCTCATGCTGCACTTCCACCACCCGTATCTACTACCGTACGAAGTGGATCCGAGCATCAAGGAGGAATGGCTGGAACGATTGCAAGGTCTACCCGGCCGTTGGCCGGTAGGGGAGCAACACATCAAAGCTTGTTGACAGGACGTTTCTTTATTACATATAGTGTGTCAATGCCTCAGAATGGCATGAAATAGATGGAAATCACGGATGTGTTCCACATGTTGAAGATGTAGAAACAATCTTTGTTATTTCTTTAGATACAGTGGTGACATAAAGCTATGTACATGGATACGGCACGGATAGGGGACTCGGTGTGCAATACTTTGTGCCGCCAGTGCATTTGCCAGTTGTGCTTGGATGGGATGAATGTTGACAAGAGGAAGGTCGCATTTCGGTTGTACTGGAGAGGGGTTGCCTCGCACCAAGTCCTGCATTTTCAGGAATTCACTCGATCATGGTGTCGGAACAACGGCATTAGTGGCAATATGCATGGTTTCGTGAATCCGCCCGACGCTTCTAAAGGGCTGCCGAGCGATCAAGTAGCGAAGCCTACTAGCGAAGAGAAGGACTCTTCGCCGTTCTAGCCTAGACCTGGAGGAATCGCTCAGAAATTCCCTCCCCTTGTTCCGTAGTTTGAAATCTGGCTGTTTCTATTACGAGGTTCATGGGATCCAAAGGCGTGGGTAAAGTGAAATGATTTGGGAATGTACCGGCCCTAAGCATCACCGGCGTGGCTGTACAGTTCCTATTTTTGCTTGAAAGAAGCCGTGTGGTCATGCGGCCACAAGAATATCACTGTACCTTGTACATCCAGGGCTCCTAGCAAGGTCAGCTAGCCAATGAATGCGGGAGACAAGCATAACCTGAGAGAACAGGGATTTTACGGAGAACACGAGAGCCTCAAGGAAGGTAATGAAGATGCATGAGGCAAGTTACATTTTTTCGCCTTTGTTCTCGCTCAGTGGATCTCTAATGTGAAACCCATTTCTTTTTATCCCTAACCTAATCAGGAATGTATGCGGAGTTTTCCCATTCCAATTACGATGGATTTTGAGCAGAACACCGGCCCCTCAAAGTGTTCTGTTTCGAGTTTATATGGGTTCTGTCCTCGGAGATGCCACCCGAAAGCAAGATCATGAGCTATTAAGGCGCATTATTGTACCCTGCAGGGTGTAGGGTGCCGACTTGCCATATGACAATTGTCGTGAGCGCCTATTATTGATGCCCGGTAGACCATCCGACAAGGGATATCGATTGAAAAGGCACCGGATGGCCGGCAGTTCCCCGCCACGGGGTAAGCATCAAGGCAGGATCCCGCGTGGCGGTGGTTATTGATGTTCCCGATGGAGGCGGTTTCCGATCCTGCGTGCTTCCTCAGTCCCTACGAATGGAGATTCTGTCCCCGAACTGCAGGGATACGAGCGAATATAGCGACCCGTTTGCAGGGCACAACTCTTCCTCTCTCTCCTTCTCCCTTCCCACCCCAAGCTTGCTGTCGTCGGCAGGCAGGCTGCACGCCCCGAATCGCTGGGACTTGAAAAATGGTGCCTCGGGAAGCCCATTGAAAACCTCCTTTGCACGGCCTATGAGCGACACGTACTGGTCTTCATCTCTCTCGGCAAACGCAACCCTCCTCCGCACAAATGTCAACCCACTACTCTCAGACTCTTCAACTCTGCGAAAACAAGCGAGAAGATGTCTGTCTTATCCCCGGTCTGCCTAACGAGATTTGGCGTCTTATCGTCATCGCCGTTTATGACACCCTCCCCGAAGATTACCGCGAGCACGCTGTCTCCACGCTTCGCTCCGTTTCTCGTGGATGGAGACAGGGAGTAGAGGGCATGAGCGTGCTGTGGACGCTTGTCACATTTGGTCGAGCACTCTCATATCCTGTGGCAGGTCTCCGGCTCAGACTCACACACACACTGGTCACACTTCCTGACTACGCTGCTACGGCCGCAGAACGACCGAGGCTGGTCGTGGCGAATGATAGAAGGGAAGAAACCGAGAATCTGGATGGTCCTGGGTTACCAATTCGCCCGAGTGGGCCCGGGGGAGACCCGGAATGCGACATCCGAAGTACCTGGGACGACTTTACAACCCGACAGAAATGTGCCCTCCGCCGGTTTAATCAGTCACTCAGCCGCTCCAGCGCACGTGAAATGAGTGTGAGGATAAAATTACACAAGTGTGACGGTATCCCTTTGTGGTACCTGACTCGTCAATTATTTCCTCATGCTGCCCGCATCTCCGAGCTCGACGTCGATATCCATCCACACCGCTGGGCAGTTGACCCCGGAGAGATTGGGATGTTCTTTGCTGCACGAAGTGACAGGTTACGAAATGCCGCAGATCAAGTCGTGCCCGAAGATGAAGAGCTGTTTCACTGCACTGAGCGGATGTTCGACTTCACTTGCTTGACGAGTCTGAGCCTGTACAATGTATGTTTTCGAACGAAATGCGAACATCACCTACTCCTGCAACGCTGTCTCGCCCTGCGTACTCTCACCGTCGATCGCAATGAAGACTGGCCACCTCTTCCCTCAACACAGGAGAAAAAGTCAAGACCTACGGCTCTCATCCTCCCGCAGCTGGAACATTTAAATATGGAACTGTCATTCTTGATGCACCTATTGGAGGACGGGATCGAAACGCCAGTGTTAACTCAGCTTTGTCTGTCCAATCCCCTCAATATTGACACCGACAACTTCCAGGGGAAACCCCCGACATACGCCTGGATGGCTGCTGTAGAAAAGCTAGGCTTGCGAGGGGTCTTCTCTGACGATGTGATCGGGCAGTACTTGGTTCACACGCCCGTCCTGAAGATGCTCGCGTTGCAGAGCTGCGGCACTCCCACGCTCTGCACCGATATTCTCACACGAAGGGCAACCTATTCGGGCATCGGCAGGAGCGTCATCGCACCCCGGCTCGAAAACATCAAGCTCTGTCATAGCTTGGTCGACGACCAATCAGTGTTACATACTCTCAACCATCGCCCTGTGAAACAAGACGAATGGCCGAAACCACTCATGTTCGACATCAGCAATTGCCGTAAGACCACGCCTTTGCTGGGTATGGAGATATTCCATCGACGACGAGGGGTCTGGATGCCGTAAGCACTAGCGGTGCACTGATTGTGACCTGATCAACAATTATCCCCATCGTGGGAACACCAGATATGGATATGAATGTTCTCTCAAGCAAGATTCGGATTACCAATTATAGTAGAAGACTAATGTGTTGTGCCTTTGTACCCTTCAACCCCAATCTTAAGTCGTCTAGATAGCACTTCTAAATAGACTTTTGGGTGATCTGGAACTTGTAGGATGGCATGAGATCGTGCGCGACCGGGTAGAGGTCACCGTTGATGAACAGCATATCGCGGACGTAGTATTCAACATTGACCGAGGTGGAGCTGATGTCCATGGTGACCAGGCCATTGGCACCTGTCATGAAGCGATTAATGAAATAATAGACTGGGGAACACCGAGACGCACCAGTGTTGTTGTTCGCGGCCAGGAACTTGGTGAAGGGACCAAGAGGAATACCTGCACAGAACATTAAACATGTCTTCAGGTGCAAAAAATTGACGAGAGTACCGTTGTTGCAGTCGCCACCCTGAGGATACCCAGCCGCACCGCTGAGGATGAAGTTGGTGTTGTTGTTATAGTAGTGACCAAGACAGTGGTCGTGTCCGTTCAGGACGATGCCCTTGTGAGCCTCGACGATTTGGATGAGGGGTGCGAGATCGGTCTGGTTGGTTGCGGAAGACATGTACGGGTGGTGCAGCTGCAAGAACTTCCAGTCCGCCTTCGAGTTCGAGAACGTCTGGTTCAAGAAGTCAACCTGGACAGATGTGTTCTTGTGGCAGCCGATCGTGTACTCGTTATAGTAGACGGAGGTGTTCTATTCGGATCTCTGATAAGGCTTGCTTCAGGGTTGTAAGAAAATCCTCACCTTCTGGTAGGAAGAAAGGAAGCAGTCCGAGTCGACGACGACGAAAGTCGCTGTCCAGTTAGAGCCAACGAGGTGATAAGTCCAGTAGGGAAGACCGGAAGTACCCTTATCCCCCCACATCAGCCAACTACGCCTGTGGATATGATGAATAGGAACATACAAAGTTCCACCTATCGTCGTAGTAGGGCAGGATCTTGGTCTCAAAGTCTACACCAGCCTGGCCCTTGACGACATCGTGGTTGCCGAGACACTGGTACCAGGGCATGTCGCGGAAGACGCCTTGGGCATACATGTTCACCCACGCCTCTTCGAAGCGCAGGATGCCTCCGGTGGTGAAATCAACACCGCTGTCATAGAAGTTATCGCCGACCGAGATCTACGCTTCAACTTAGAGAGATCAGAGTAGCTGTGTACAAGCCACTCACGATAGCACTGCAGTTCTTCATGGTGCAGACTTGGCCGATGTAGTTGGCAGTATCGGCTGTATGCATTATGAGCGTCTCGGAAAAGGTGCTAAATACAGCACTCACTCTGGAGAGCGGTAGCGTTGTTGATGTACGCCTTGTCGCCGGGGTCACAGTCGTTGACGAGCTCATTCGGGACGGTGATGCCCGCAGCCTTGAGGTCGGCCATCACCTCGAGACAGAAGTGATCCGGAGCGGGGATCCAACCGGTCCAGCCATAGTCACCAAAGACAGCGACAGTGAGTACCTCGGCGCCTTGAGGAGCAACAAGCGACTTGGGGGCAGCAGAGACAGAAATTGCGAGCAGAAGGCTCGAAGCTGCAGCGGAAGCGAGGACGAACATCTCGAGCTGTTTGTCGCGAGTACCAATGCAATGAACAGCGTTGAAAAATAACGATTCCTTTCCCAACTTATAAGAGTATCTAGGTGCTTTCCGTTTGTGTTTTAGGCTTCATCGTTCCTTCCATAACGTAGCGCACGTTCGTGAACACACTGACGAGATCGAAGGAGTATAAATCGTCGACGTGGTCGTCCGAGCGCAACTCCACCTCCTGCTGCTGATGTTCAAGTGCGAAGTACTGACGAGCACCAGAGATGCACATGGTGTCCAGGATGCATGGGAGGATTTTGACAGGGCTGTTCCTCGAACTGAGGCACTCTGAAGGGTCCAAAGAGAGCCAACTTCCGCCTATCGGAATGTTCCGATTAAGGAACGCGTGCATTACCAGGAGCTAATTGGATGGTCAGTGAAGGGCCGGCGGGCGCTTGACAGACGTACGTGTGGTCCAGCTTGCTATTTTTGGCATTGTTCGGAACCTGAGGTCGTTGTAGTCCACATTCCGTCATCGTCTGCGGGGAGAGACACCAGCTTGGCAGGCTGAGCCGTGTGTTCAGTCCTCACCACCACGTGTTCTTCATCTTATTTCTTCATCTTGCATGTGGTAATGATTCGAGCCGCAGAAGATGTTGGTCAGTAAGGAAATAAGGATGCGGTAAAGAGGAATTGCATGTGGTCGTTAGGTGCAGAAATAGATGACGCGCCAAAGGCCCTTTGTTGACTCTTCACACTTGCGCGGAATATTCCGAACCTTTTTCCGTTCGACTTGATGTTGTTTATCCCTGCGTGGAACCGGACAACATGGGTGCCAATTTGGCCGTTCATGTTGCCTGTTCACGTGTGACATAGAACGGCGATCGTTGGACGTTGTGTGACATTGGATTGAGAAGGAGGACATGGATCGCCCCAACGTCCTTGATGCCGGTTCGGAGTTGCGGCGAATGAGCAACCCGCAGCCCGGGCCGATCGCCGACGTGTTCCGGGTGTTGGGAGAACACAAATCTGGTACTTATTGGTCATGTTGACGAGGCTTTGGACACATGCAACTTGTCTCGACTGGGGAGCTACGAGACTGGACCAACGATCATTCCAGCCCGCTGCGTTCCCAGGATCAGAAGATTCTATCAGCATGAGGTATGAACCATACCATATCTCACCGATCATGTACAAACTACTCAAGGAATACAGAATGATCCAGCTTGAGAGGTAAACACTACGAAAGGGAAGACGACGTCCCTGCTGTCGGTCCTTCATCCGACAAGCCGATGACCGATGATCTCCTCCAACGAGAAGAGCAGTGGGAAAGCGTTTCATGCTCCGTCCCGAGTAGAGTCGAGTCGAACTCCATCAAGAATTGGAGTATTCCAGCTTGGAAGGGCCAATCCGAACGTCCATCCCATCTGAACACGCTGTGGATTCCGAACACCCATTCGCTTCCCTCTGATATCTGGGACTTCCGGAGTCCCGGGCAACCGGAGAGCAGAAGAACACCTACAAGCACATGATACCAGCCCTACCCGGTGTCCAACTTACCCTCCCATCGAGCCACGCCTCCGGAACCGCTCTTCCCTCTCTGGTCTGGAGGTTGCCCACGTACAGTATCCTTGGACTGATCGAGCCCTATCTCGGGGGCGGACTTCCTCAGTGGCAACACGGGCTGATTGTTCCTTGGCTGGGAAGGGGAGTGTTGTCTTGCGACTGCGAATCTTGTCGGACAAGAGGTCTAGATCTTGCAGAGGATCGGCCGATTCTGCCCTCAACCCATTAACCCACTATTCCTTCCTCCTGCTTCCAATTCCCTCCCCCCCCCCCGGGCTCCTCTGACGTAAGACCAGTCTACTTGCTCGAATCTAATTCTGGATCCCAGCAGCCAATCATCTCAGTCAAATAATACATTTATCTCAGTTGAACTAATTCTTACACACAAACCCAATAAAAAAAGACACACGCCCGGTCTGCAGGGGCAAACTAAACCTTCAACATATCCAAAATCCCCTCCAGCTCCTTATTGCCCCCTAGGCGTTCGATCTCCCTCCTCGCCTGGGCATCAAGGCTCCGCAGGACCTCGACAGCGTACTCGAACGAATGCGTGTGGTCGCGCATGTATTCTATCGCGTACTTCTTTGTTGAGGGCGTGGTGGGCCGTTTTTGAAGCACGTCTGGAAAGAGGGGGGTTAGCGCTTGTGTGGGGGTTGGGATGTGCCCGGAGCAGGGAGCGGGGGAGGAGGAGGAGGAGGAACAAGACGTACTCAAAATGACGCGGTTGGTCGTATCCGCCCTCACAGAGTGGACGACGATGAAGGAGAACTTCCCCTCCGTCAAGTCCTCTGCAAACCCTTTGTTGCTCGAGTACTGTCGCAATGTTAGCATGGCTATATTCCCTTCGGTATGAGAACAGGACGTACCTCCTTCAACTCCAGGTTGGCGTAGTCGTCCCTAATCTGGAAGAGCACCGAGATAAGGTTCACAAGGGGTACGTAATCCCTGTGCGCAAGCATCAGTTGCACTGCGAACGAAAGTGGAAATAAGACGCATACACGTTACTCTCGCTGCACGCCATCATGAGCTTCACCGCCAGCCTGAACAACCCTCCGGTCTCTGCATACACGTCAGTACAACCCAAACACGGGCACAGGGGAAGGGAGACGCACTATTCAGCACCATATTGACGTATTCCTCCTCCGTAGGGCAGATCAGACTGTCCCTCCAGAACAAGTCCAACCCTTGTCCACGATGCAGGTTGATAAGTTCCTCCGTGACGAGTTCGTCCAATCCCAGGGATCTCGTCTGAGGCTGAGGCTGCGACTGCGGCTCCTGTACCGCATGTAGCTGGGTTTGAGCGAGCTGTCCCTGCTTCTGTTCCTCCTCGCCCTCGGAGTCGGAGACATCCTGCGCTTGGACCTCGGGAAGGACGTCCTTGTGCGCGGACGCGGCATGCCCCTGACGCAGAGCGAACAATTCCTGGTAAGCGAGGAAATAGATATAGTTGGCGGTATTGATCGTCTGTGGTATGCCGTATATCTTGTGCGTCACTACTCGCGTCAGCCGACATCCACGAGATAGGGAGCGGGCGTACCAGGGAAGCCGCGGCGCAGCGCTGAGTCATCTTCCACATCGTCCATCCTGTGCATGGTCAGCCCCTATTCCGTAGAGCAGAGAAGGGAGGAGACGTACATCAAGCTAGCATTATGCAGCATGTTAACGACGCGACTGATCACGTCCAGCTTCTCGGCAGGGACGTGCAGCCACCTGTTGAAAGCAGCGATCATCGTGCGCCTGATGTCTTTCCCAGGGTGGGAAGTGGTGTACGTGAAAGGCTCCATGAGTGCCTGTAATTCGTCAGTCAATGGATGAAAATGCGCATATATTGGGAAGTGAACGCACCCGGTCCAGAGCAGCATCTTCCCACCCCGGCGCCCCACCATAGCGCGACATGAAGCTCTCCCACTTGCCGACGTCGCCCGACCCGCCATTGATTAGGGGGGAGAAGGGGTTGCTCGTCCTCGTATGGTTCGGAGAGAGCGGGGCGAGCGAGGTAGGCTTGACCGGTGTTGGCTGGAGGAGCGGGACGGAAGTGGTGACGATGGTTGGAGGAACCATGGGGGATGAGAGAGGGCTGGCGGTGGGGGTGGAGAGGCTTTCGACCGAGGGCATCTTGAGCGATGGATGATACTGATACATTTCGGGTTGGTTCAAATACTCTTTCTTGTAACCGTATATGGCAAGAATGCGCGTTTCAGCCGATCAACGTGCGCCCCACTTCTCCCGATCTGAATCCTCCCTTTCTTTCCCTTCCCTTCCGTTGTTGGTAGATCGGGTGAGAGTGAACGTATGCCTTTAAGAGAAGGAAGAGGGAGAGGGAGGGGGTATTGTCAAGTGTTAGAAGAAGCTGACAATGGAAGATTGCCAGACGCACGGTGGTGTTGATATCAATTGATGATGCTGAAAGAGGAGGGGCGAGTCACAGGGACTGAGTAGGGTGGGCGCATGTAGCTGCACAGCTATCGGAATGAAGGCAACTTCACGTGTGTTGAAACTGCACCCCAAATTTGTGCGGATGGGTCGATTACCTCACCGGTGACGAACGACGCACGAGTGAGTGAGGTATTCAACACCGATCACAACCGATGGACACAGAGGCGCAAGACACAAACACTCGATGAACAGACGAGCGACAACGTCGGGATCGTCGATTTCAGAATCGACATTGGTTCGTTGCATGTGAATTCCCCCACGAATTATGTAATCGATCGGTGCACGTGGAGTCGGGAACCTTCCCGGTCGGCGGCCCGTGTCCGATGAGAACCACTTTCTTGCCACCCAGCTTTCGTCTCTGTGTGTTAAGGATAACAAACCAACATAAGCTTACACTGTTAGGACGTGTAGCGCACACTCTAACTTCTAGTTCTACTTCCAACTACGACTTCGCAGCATGACACGCCCGATGCTCACCATCTCCGAAGCCTCTGGCCACACGTGCCCAATAGTGACATAAACCTCTGGTCTTGTCTCATGTCCGCTCCCAACCCTTCTCGTCATTATTGTCTCACCCCGATCACAATTATGTGCATTCCGAGACACCTATGAATGGAATCAGATAAACGTTTGCTTTTTACACAGAGTAGAAAGTGGTTCATCAATCATCAATCTCCGTCCCCGTTTATTAATGTGATGGTTACCATGGCGCCCTAACGCAAAATACACTGCCACCGTGTGAGTTGTCTTCTCCAGAACCCCCGATATGTATTGCGATCCGGCCCAGACAGGACGCACGTTGATGACTCTGCTCTTTACACTTATTCTTGTCGCACCTTCCGGGTATGTATAAGCCGGTGTCAACGTTCTTGCTTACCAGCATGACTCTTGTCCCGGAAATCATCACCCTGGGAGGACACATTCCCAACCCTACAACCCTGCAGGGTACTAGTGCACAGGCCTGGAACCACAGCACCGCCCTCACCTTGCACCTCCCACGCAGAACCCGAGACCCGGACAACAGCCCGGCACTGGACCGCGCTTCCGATGCTCTGCGGCTGACACTCGCTCGTTGTTTATCCGTGTCCGGCTGTCTCTCCGGCTCCGGCTCCGGTTGACTCTGCTGGCTTGTGACTCTGCTATGACCTGGTTCTGTCGATGGATCTTGATCCTAGATCTGCCTTGGGTACGAGGCATGGGCAGCGGGAATGGACAGCGGCCTCAGCTAGCTGACAGCTTGGCGTTGTTATATCCCTGCCTGCCTGTCTGCCTGCCTGTCACTGCGTGGTCCTCCCGATGCAAGCTTCCTGATAGGCTGTACATCCTACTCTCGCAACGCTGGAGTATAAACAAGCTCGACCCCCGGGAGGTTGGGTGACCCAGAACGACTGCAAGTCCACCCTGTTCAATCAAGTCGATGTCAAAGCTCCGCGTACTAGCCCTACACGGCTATGGCCAGAACACGCGTATCTTTCGTGCACAGGTCTGTCTCCCCACTCCTATGTATGTTTCGGCTCGGACTGACGCGTCTAGCTGCGCGCGTTGTGTAGGGAATGCGAAACATCGAGTTCGGTCCGTCTTTCTCCTGGAAAGATGGATAACAGCTGACGAGCACCAGTATTCCTCGACGCTCCCCATATCCTCTATTGTCCTACACCACCCACTGCGTCCCTGGTAGACGACAACGGTTTCCCCCTCCCCCCTCCTCTCTTCCCTTCTCCGGAGGACGCACCGCGTGGGTGGTGTACGTCCAACGCGGAGAAGACGCGTTATTACGGGCTTGACGCGTCCTTAGAGCCTGTAAGGGCGCTGTTGGCAAGGGAGAGAATTGACGTACGTGTCTTCTTCTGCAAGGGGGGAGGGGCCTGATAGGGAATAGGGAATCCTAGGTTTCAGCTAAGGTGCGGCCTTAGCAGCATATATCTGTGCTTACGTACGTCTCCCTTGCACGCAGGGCACAAGAGATGATTAACCCCTCGCAGCTAGCACATCCCTCCTTGCACCCGCTGTTCGCCAACCTCTCCCACCCACCGCTGAGGTTCGCACTCCTCTTCTCTGGTTTCCCACCCAGAGACCCACCGCTCTCATCCCTCTCCACACCCTCCCTCCACGTGCTGGGACGAACGGACACCCATATGCCGCACGCTGACTCGCTGGCGCTTGCGCGGCTGTGTCGAGGTGGGCGGGTGGAGATGCACGAAGGTGGTCATTGGCTGCCTACTAAGAAAACCTGGAGGGGGTTTCGGAGTGCATATATGCGTGGTTTTCTGGATCGAGGCGAGAGTATAAGCAGAGAGCTGAAGAGCCCGGTGCCTTGGGGGGCATGTGGGGAGGGGAGGGGGAGAGGAGATGGGTTGCTCTCCTGCTTTGCGCCTGTTTTACAGGTAGAGACGCAAGCAGAGTTGGACGAGCCGCCGTCCCCCTCGGTACATTCATCGTATCCTTCATCGTCGTTGGCCGTATCTTTTTCCTCAAGACTCGGGGAGCCGATCCGAGTGCCGGTGGAGCAGCCAGCCGCAGCTTGGGTTGGGACGTCTTTCCCGGTCGGGGGTGACTCTTGCGCCTCCCCCTCAGGACGCGACATGTCTCCCTTCGACAAAATAAGGGGGCCGATTCAGCAGCGAGTGGAAAAGCGAGCGCCTGACGCGGAGGGTACACCTATCGGTTCAACACTCCCGTCGTGCGCCTCATCGGCCCAACTTGCGATATCTCTCCCGATAACAACCAAGTCCACTTTCAGCTCGCACCATCATCTTGCCCCCGAATCCGGCAGTTTGCTCTCACCCGATCGGCCCTCCCATCTGACCGCAAGCATAAGTGTAACCGTAACCGCCGAAATCATGATCCCGATCGCCACTCGGCCAGGCCCGCGATGGGTGAGATGAGGGTCGAGAGCACGAGGAGATGAGATGATCGTCCGTTCATTCTAAGAACCGGCGACTGAAGCTGATGTTCGGATGGGCAATACGCTCAGGATAAGCTGGCGCTGGTGAGTTGGATCATACCATATGATTATCTGTGCTTTAAACTAAGAGCGATCGGCAGGAGCGGATCCTCGTCAGCGCCCAATACGCTCAA
Organism: Dacryopinax primogenitus; assembly: GCF_000292625.1. Classification (NCBI taxonomy): domain Eukaryota; kingdom Fungi; phylum Basidiomycota; class Dacrymycetes; order Dacrymycetales; family Dacrymycetaceae; genus Dacryopinax; species Dacryopinax primogenitus. The sequence continues at coordinate 219,048 of NW_024467222.1, read as the reverse complement.
GATATCCTCTCACGTCTTCGATGTTTTGTTCGGGCTCGTAATGGACTCCTGATCATATGGTTATGCCTCGGCGTTTAGAGTCTTGACGCGAGCTTGATATCGGTGCAAACAACTCCAAAAACGTCCTCTTTTTGCCCAAGCTGCTGGCTTTGCTGCTGGCGTCGATATTTCTGGTTTGCCTTGATGCTCGTTTCCGGTCCTATTATCGTTTCTCGGTCGCCGAATCTCCGCCCGCTGCTCGTTCTCGTTCACTTCCACGATCCAAACCACCCTTCGAAGATCGATAACCCTCATTAGAGCCACTCGCTTTTCTTTGGGGCGGCAAGACGCTCCATTCATAAGAATCATGCGACGCAGACACGACATCATCAGGAGAACCGAATCCGGAATCCTCGCTGACAATCTCGGCGTTTCTTTTCCATTTCGTTCGCGCTCTGCCTTTCGCCATTTCGCTCTCTCGTCACTGTTCCCCTTGTTGGTCAGGGATCCTCAGACGCCCCCTGTACGCTGGTCAAGCCGGGGGCTTGTGGTGCACCGGCGCTCTTTTCCGTCCGCGTCTCCTCACACGTGCTCGCGGTCACATACTTCTTATTCAATAACTTCGACTTCTATAATCCACAATCACCATTACCCTTTATTCAACAACGTTCTTTTATTTAGACATGCCTCATCTCCCCGATTACTGCTTCCAAAGCAGCCATCGCCCGCGCCAAATATTTTCCCTCTCTTCCCTTGATATCGTGTGGAGCGCCCTTGACGAGCACAACGGCGACATTAGCAAGCGGGCATTTGCTCTCCGGGACACTGGACTGATCTTTGGGGTGTTGATCGGCCTTGCTATCTTCTCGCCGCTATGGGAGAAAGGAGATAAATACCACTGTTCGCTCTGCCTTGGTGCAGTATATCTGCAGCAAGGCCTCTATCTCCCCTAAAAGCATACCGAACAACCATCCCTTCTTTCGGCCTCTGAAGCTTGATCTCTGACGTGCAGTGTCTATTTCCCCCTTGGAAAGAGCTCCGGTCTCAGACTGGCAGTATTTCCTACTCTCATTTCCCAGAACAGCAACCTCCATAAGGTGGAAGAATGACAAAGCTTCGGGTCCTTGCGCTGCATGGGTATGGTCAAAACGCCCATATCTTCCAGATCCAAGTAAGCCGGTGCAATGTTATGCTGTCCCCAAACGGATCCAGGTGTTCACAGGTTGTCTTATCAGATCGCCGCAATTTGCAAGCAATGCAAGGACGATATAGAGTTCGGTGCGTTTTTCCGTTCCGATCCATGGCACGTGATCCATCAAACTGACTCGCCTCGTTGACATAGTATTCGTTGACGGACCGGTAGTCCTTGATCAGCCAGACCAACCCACGGGATCTCTGGTTGACGAGGACGGATATCCGCTGGAAAATCACAAGCCGGTTTTGGACAGACAATCGGCACCACGTGCGTGGTGCCTGTTCAATGAAGACAGGACGAAATATTATGGGCTGGACCAAGGCCTCTTGACCGTAAAGAGGGTATTGGAACGAGAACACTTTGACGTACGGCTACAGTTGTTTCCATGACTCATGACTGATTGTCGATTAGGGTATTATCGGGTTCAGTCAGGGCGCCGCTTTGGCGTCGTATATCTGCGCATATGTAAGGCCCGTGCATACCCGTGAGGCATCTGCTCATTATCCTCTTCGCAGTTAGAAGACCCTAGCGCGCACCCGCTTTTCAGCACCCGGCCGCATCCTCCTTTTCATTTTGCCATCTTTGCCTCGGGTTTCCCCCCTATCGATCCTCCCCTGCCGCACTCCCTACGCTTGCCAACCCTTCACATTCTCGGAAAGCATGACACCCATATCGGCCGTGAAACATCTTGGCCACTTGTAGACGCTTGCTTGTACTCGAGAGTGGAGATGCACGAGGGTGGGCACTTCGTACAGACCAAGGCGACCTGGAGGCGATTCTTCCAGGAATGGATGTGCGCCTTCAAGCCTAATTCGGCCTTGAGGCCGGAGGACGTCCCTAGTCCAGTTCCGAGATCGATCAAAGGCTACGATGGGTCCCGAGTCCTCGGCCAAACTGTAATTTCACCTGCGAATGCGGAGAAATTGGCGGTGCCATCGGGCCCTGCGCTGATCAGCACGAACAAATGGCTTGTCTGGACGCGTGGGGAGACAATCGTGATGTAATCGACTTATTTTTTCTTGGAGGGTGGAAGGTATCCAGGATTGTAAAATAGTGTATCAGTTTACAGCTTCAATACCAAGAAGTGGGAAGGAATGTCAGGGATGGGCTTAAACACGGGCGCTTATCTCCCAAAAGCGGAGGCTGACAAATCCAGTCAGAATTTTATTCAAAATGTTTGCTGTCGACATGTTGTTCTCAACAACACGTCCTTACTCATGATTCGCTTGCTTGCCCTGCACGGCTATACCCAGAATGCCTACATGTTTTCCAAAAAGGTATTCTGAAATGCCCTGGGAAGATGAGTAATTGGCACTGACGAACGATGCGAATAGCTTGGTGCTATTAGGAAGGCATGTGCGAAAGACATCGAGTTCGGTAAGGAACATCTTCGGAGCCCCCGATCTATGGATTGAATTGTTGTTGTAGTATTTGTCGATGGACCAATAGTGCTGCAGCCTGCCGACCTACCGGGGGCGAACCTATCAGAGTTCGACTCTGAGGGGGGTGCCGCTCAATGGGTGGACGATCCGAAGCTCACTGCTCGGGCATGGTGGAGGGCCAACGATGAGAAGACTGAATACTATGGTCTGGAGGATAGCTTGAGGTACTTGAGAGATATACTAGAGAAAGAGCGCTTCCATGTGAGTGCAGGTGTTCGCACCTCTGCGATCTACTTGCTGACAGATTGTTAGGGTATTCTCGGTTTCAGCCAGGGAGCGTGCATGGCTGCATATCTCGCTGCATATGTACGTCCTCACGTTATTTTGAGGCGGATAGGGTAAATTACTGACCTCTTGTCAGCTTGAGGAGCCATCCGCCCAACCTATGTTCAACCCACCCCCACATCCTGCATTGTGGGTGACCCCGTCCTCAAATACTTCGATCGGGTGCTGACTGATCTCCAGTGACTTCGCCATTTTCATCTCCGGATTTGCGCCCATGTGTCCCCCAATAGAGCACCACATTCGCACGAAAAACGTACACATCCTTGGCAGGACCGACACGCTCGTGTCTCCGAAGCGTTCTGAGACGCTCGTCGATATCTGCATTGCGCCGCGCGTTGAGTATCATGAAGGCAGTGCGTCTTGAACGGGTTTTCCTACATGGGAGTCGGCCCCTGATCCTCCTTTGTCAGGTCATTATGTTCCATCAAAAGCGTCATGGCGACATTTCTTCCATCAATGGATGGCCGCCTTTTCCGCCGAATCCATCAGGAAGCCAGATGATATTCCGTCCCCAGTGCCGTCCGCAGGGGACGATACCCCAAGTGGGGCGCAAACGCCAGCAAGTGGAACGATGACACCAAGAGGGGTACTGTGACCGTCGTACGCTATATAGACCAGACATTTGGGGTAGTGATCTTTCAAGCAGCATATGGTGATAGACGACTTGACACACGATTGTAGACCTGCAAACTAGACCCGTGGATGTATTGTATTGCATATGTGCAAATACCTCCTATTGTTGAAGCACTGTGATATTATAGCTTGGCTCTCGTAAGCGAAATGAATGCAACAAGATGGATATTCTATCATCATTGAAGTCGGACTAGGTGTAATTGTATACAGCAGAACACCCGCCCATCAGCGTCCTCCAGCCTCATCGATCACGTTGCACTGGTTTACCCAGGTTTAACCCCCAAGAAACCTAGCTTGTTTACAGTTGTTCATGACTCCTCATGTGAGCACTTAATTCCATGACCAAATCGTGGGAAGTTGGTCTTGGACTGGTTTCCCATCCTTGACTCCCCTTGCGCCATCGTGAATTGTTTGGTATTTCCGAGTGACACCGCACGTCCTCCTTGCTTTGGCTCACCTCTTCCTTGACCTCATTACAACAAGCCTTCTGACGTCGATCAGGAACAACAGAACCCAGCTGACTACATCGTTCTCTACTCGCTTTCCATTGCATGCGCAGCAGAGGAGCGAGCAGCACATCTCGCGGGTTTTCTTCGACCGATATGTGCATTCGAGCGAATCGGCACATACCATCATCGTATGTTTGTCTTCATATGCTGGTCACAGTCCGAAGCATGATAGAGATCTGGAGGCTCTACTGGAGTGGGAAGCTCGGTGGAATATTGGATATGTTGAAAGTTTAGACGACATGTTGGAGGGGTCAGGATTTGGTTGTCCATGGAATCTTGCCCCTATAAAACCCGGCGGTATGCAAGCGCCGGTTGCCCTCACAGTCAGAGCCCCTTCCTTCTACCTTCCCACCACTCTCCTCATATCGTGTTTTGCATGAGGTTACGTAAAGCAACGAGCTTCTTCATTCTCCACCGCACTCGAAGCGTCTGCGTGAGTCTTTCGAAGCTCGGAGGGGCACAGAGGTACACAGCGCTCGAGACGGATGCCGCGGGACCGGAGAAGGAGTAGAAGAAGATACGAGGATGGAGTCACCCTACATTTCTCCAAAAGTCGACAGACAGCGCGTTGCTTGTGATTCGACGAGGGCGAGTAGAAGTTCTCATTGCAGCCGCATTGCTCCCGAGCGCCTGTGATTTCTCAGTCTTCGCCCAAATGACCATGTTATTCGCGCTCTCCTTTTACCATCTGGCGCACATTCATCTACTTGCAATCTACTGTTCAGCAATACTAACCTACCAGTTGTCATGCTAGTAATTCTGCTTTCCAAGCCAACCCGTCTGTGTCTCTCAGCAACTACTGCGTGCACGCGCCTGGGGCGGTGCCTTCCAGATGTGGAGAGATACATTTGATCAGGACGGTCTGGCTTTGAGCGCTTTCCTTGTCGACCGTCTCTTCTAGTCGATCGCCTTTCATTAACGAAGAAGTGAAAGTGGAAGATTCGGATCTACTTCGGCCGCGATACAGGGAGAATGCAGGGCCGCTTACCTAGCATGCTGGCGTGTTGATGCCAGGGGATATATCTAGCCCTCTGTTCAACAGGCAGTGATCGATAGGCTCCTGGTATCCTACTGGAGATTACTCAGCTAGACACTATGAGAAAACTACGTGTTCTTGCACTTCACGGTTTCGGGCAAAACGCACTCAGATTTCAGAAGGCGGTGAGCACCGTTGCGAATGACAATCGAAGTGCTTCATTGACTTCCCTGCGATAGATTGGCGCTATCGCGAAGGAATGCGCCGCTGACGTCGACTTTGGTACGCGTTCTTTATTTTTGATCTGCCCTTCGAAGCTGAGCAACGGTCATCCATTTAGTGTTTCTGAATGGGCCTGCCTATTGTGATTCGACCGAGCGATGAGCCCTACAACAGTCTCTCTCTGGTAGACGAAGACGGTTTCCCCACTCTTTGACGATTGCCCACGAAGCCTGTGAATGAGTGGACGCCACGTGGCTGGTTCACATTCAATGAAACAAGGACAGTATTCTACGACATCGAACAATCATTCAAGCTCTTGAGGTCGGTGTTAGACTCGGACCGATTCAACGTATGTTGTAGTCTGAGAACTTGTGGATGAAACTCACAAACGCGCCTGAGACAGGGTATTTTCGGCTTCAGTCAGGGCGGCATCGTTGCTTCTTATCTTTGCTCATTCGTGAGTCGGCCCTCGCAGGGCCGTTGGCAACCTTACTAACATATTCCAGCTCGAGAACCGAGACGCCCACCCACTCTTCGAAAACTGTAATCATCCACCATTCAAGTTCGTCGTCCTTGCATCCGGTCTTCTGCCAATAGAGCCATCTCTACCTCCGATAATGATCCGCACGCCGAGCTTGCACGTCTTTGGACGCAACGATACCTATATCCACAACTCGGACTCGCATATGCTGGCAGCGGTCTTCAAGCGGCCGAGGATCGAATACCATGATGGCGAACATTTCGTGCCCACCAAACTCACTTGGAGACAATTCTTCCATGACTGGATGTTGGCATTCCGTCCCGAGACGACTGTCATCCCAGAAGCCGTCGCAGATCCAGTCGCGAGATGCGGAAGCGGAGAGCTGCTGTCGAAGCTGTAGATTTTCGACTTGTACGACGAATATGAACCGTCGTTGAAGTGAACTGATCAATCATGAGATTGAGGTACTTGTGCCGTGTGTCTGTGTATCAGAAAAATTGTATGCGATATCAACATACTTCTGTCGGTGTGATGCTGAGTTTGTCAAGATATCATATTTCCCGTGCCGGTAGTCGGAGCACGTTTTTGTTTCCCCACATGTCGAAAACGATCGTCGCCACCAAGGACGCGACACCCATTACGTATCTGTACGTAGGAGCCCTCATGCAACCGGCTATCAGCTCCACGATGGACAGGACACGTTCAATCGGAGTTGAGACTACACGATGAACCCGACGTGTTTCGATGGAACTGCTTCTTTCGGTCCCACTAGTTCCGTCCTGCCAGCGTTTCGTTTCTATCATTGCGGAGCTGTGAGTGAGAGGAAAGCAAGATAGGGCACCTCTAACCCCGATTGCAGATGTGATTGTGCTGACTCATGAAGATGATGAGGCGACTGTATCCGCTCATCTCTCGAGCTTAGTATCCTGCATCAGAGGATGGATGAACATGTCATCATCTTTTGAAGCGCCTCATGTTCTCCTTTGTTTGAAGCGCGTTGCTAGGGATCCGCGTCCAGAATTGGTTTGATGGATGTCGATGTTAAAGCGGCGTTTGGCCTTTGTGGCCGCCTGTCTTCCAGGGTCGAGTGTCAAAACCAGGGACAGTACTGGTCTTTGCGAGACGATAGCCCAGAATAAGAGAATAGTAATAAGACATTGAACAGGATGCGGATGGCTATCAAACAACAATCGATGCAATCCCCTTGCAAAAGGGCTGTACAAAATGCATCCGTCCGTTGTTGAAAGGAGCGATACAAACAAAAGTTGTTGCTTCTGCACCACGTGGGAACATGGACTGATAACGGGATGGTCGGTTTTTGTCCATTGCCCGAGGGGAGGGATATCAAGCAACATTGACTGAGGCTCTTAAACTGCCCGAGACACTTTCCTCGTCTTCTTGCTTTTCTCATTTCGCCTCTTTCTTGCTTGTGTTTGTGCTAGTGCTGCGCTCCCTGTGATCGCTCTTGGGTGAATAAGGACATGGATCTGCATGGTACGCACTCTTTACAGAACTTCACCACAACATCAGTTTCGTAACTAACAACCCCTAGCAAACCAAGTTCAGTACCGCACTCCGACACTACGCGAGGTTTCTCTCCCCCCTCCCTCCCCCACCTCCCTTTCTGCACCTTATTGGGACCGTTTCCGCCCCTTTCCCTTCCCTCTACCTCATTCCCCGTCTCCTGCTCCAGGAAGTCCGGGTATGGAACTCGAAGGCCCTGATATGCAGACTATGGAACAGCTCCTCTCTAGCGGCGACTTCTCGGGGTTCTCATATGAGGATTTGGTGCAGTTCTACTCTCCCGAACAAGAGCAGGGACATCTCTCCGTGCCTGCGCTGGGACAGATGAGAGATAGCAGAGGAGAGTTGGGGATGGACGTACGCACCAGTTTGGCCGAGATGCAGATGGAAGGTCTAGAGCTTGCATATGCGGGTATGGGAGTCACCCAACAGCGCGCGAGTGTCGACCTTTCCTCCCCCGCTCCCGCGCCTGTCCCCTCCGGTCCGACCCCCGTCATCCGTGCCCTCCCTCCCAATCCTAGTCTATCGCATTTCTGGGCTCTCCCACCCGCTCTCACCCCCGTGCCACCCCCTCATGACTCTTCCAACCCCTACCAACCGGAGCAGCTCTCGTCCCTCCTCGTGTCCTACCCCGATCTCGGGCCCGTGTACATTAGCAGCACCAAGTGGGTCGAGCAATGGTACCGCGTTTGTGAGCGCCGTTGGGTTGGAGGCAAATATTGGCCTGATCCAGGGGAGGAGGTGCGATCCGAGGTGAAGAGGAGTAGGGAGGTCGCCCAGGGTGTGCTAGGTACGAGTCCTGGTGCGAATGGGGGGATGAAGAAAAAGGCCCAGCATTACAAGTTTGACGAGTTCGATTGGAGCCGTACTCTCGGGACGGGCACGTTTGGGAGGGTCGTCTTAGGTGTGTCTGCCTCCCAACTCCTTCCTAGCGGCGTCATCCTAGGCTGCTGCTTATACTAACGTTAACGCCTGTAGTGAGATCAAACCACAACGGTCGCTTATTCGCCGTCAAAGTGCTCAGCAAGTCCAAGCTAGTCCAGCTCTTCCAAGTTGAGCATACAAACGCCGAACGTGCCCTGCTATTCGCTGCCTCCCACCCCTCTGAAGCAGCGTATGACGCCTCCTCTGCCGGGCGCTGTCCGTTCCTCGTCAGCCTATACGGCAGCTGGCAGGACACGACGAATGTGTACTTGGTAATGGAGTACGTCGCTGGGGGTGAACTGTATACCCTTCTCCGGAGGGCGGAGAGGTTCCCAGTGACGGTGGCGAGGTTCTACGCTGCGGAAGTTGTGCTCGCACTCGGATACCTGCATAGGATGGATATCATCTACCGCGACCTGAAGCCCGAGGTCCGTTACCCTCCCTTGCCCCTCGCCTCATGCGGACTAACGGGCCGGTAGAACATCCTCATCACCCCCTCGGGGCATATAAAGCTCACGGACTTCGGGTTCGCAAAGTACGTTCCGGACATAACGTTCACCCTTTGTGGCACGCCGGACTATCTTGCCCCCGAACTGATCGCACACATGCCGTACACAAAGTCGGTGGACTGGTATTCCCTCGGCATACTAGTGTACGAGATGCTTGTTGGGGCACCGCCGTTTGTTGCCCCGAACCCGGCTATGCTCTATCAGCGCATCTTGGACGGGAGGGTCATCTATCCCAGGGAATACATGGGTGACATCGAGATAAACTTTTTACAGCGGACGATGACAAAGGACTTATCGCGTCGCTATGGGCATGGCAAGGTGTCGGAGAAGAGTCGCGCAAGTATCTCGAGCCTCGAGAAAGAGGTGGATAAGGTGGATGAGGGCACAGAGAACGTCATGCTCGACCCGTTCTTTGGTGGCATACACTGGGAGACGCTGGAGGGCAGCGCGGGTGAGTATTTCGGACGTGCAGGGGGAATAAGGGTGCCCTGGATCCCTGGGGAGGGGTTGTAAGTCGTTCATCTCCGAGTCGAGACAGTGCTGACGACGTTGTAGGAACTTTGAGAAGTACAGCGAGGTCGACTTTGCGGAGTATAACCAGGCACCAGGGGATACTGGTGCAGATGGACACTTGTTCCCTGAGTTTTAGTTTCGTTTGCTGCTTGACCGTGCTCGGTCTAGCAAGTCACTTGAGGCGTGTGACGAGGGCCGTGTGGAGCTCATCCGGAGAGAATTGTCTTGATCATTGTAACGAATAAACTGATGAAAAATCCACGAAAATACGGGTTGTTGTAAAATGGGTTTCTGGTCCTGTGGTTCTTCCCGGTCAGTTAATATACTTCATGTATGCCCTTCAGTTGGGTTTCATTTCGCGGATTTACAAATTTCGACAATCTAACAACCCATTCTCCCAACCACAGCGCTCGAAACTCAGACCAACAAGCCCTTATTCTTCCAGTAGTGCAACCACTTCTGAACATCCGCTTCACCCAAAGGCTTCAGCTCCCTTAGCGTCTGGCTCTTCTCCTCTGCTTTCGTAGTCTCCAGATCTGCCAAGCCAATTGCTTCCCTCGCCTTGTAACGTTCGCCACTCTCTCCGCTATCTCTATGTTGAATCTGACTGGCTTCGCTGGCCTCGACACCACGGAAAAATTCCAGTAGCTTAATCGCAGGGTTGTTGTGCACGGCCGTGTGATCTTCTGCGGCCTGCTCGAGCTTGCGGACCCATTCAGAAAATGGGACGAGCTCGCACGATTGATGAGAGGCGATACTCTGCATCACTACTTCGGAGGACACGGGATGCGGGTGTACGAGGTGAAGATACTCTGCTGCGCCTACAGGATCCTTAACCCTGGAATGCATGGCATCCAATATCTATGGATCCCGTCATTATTGATAAACAAGCACAAAGAAGGCCAAGGGACTGACTGATTGCGCAGCCTTGTCTGTTGGGAGCCAACTCAGAACACCACGTAACTCGGGTAGAACGCCTAGCTTCTCTCCACTCTTCACCAACAGAGGAAGCCAGTCGGTCGTATTCCATGCTCCGTTCGTGGTACTCCCGGCCAGCTGACCAACTCGCCAAATTGTAGCCCGTAGTCCACGCTGTTGAGCTGCCGCAAGAATGATACGTTCTACAACCCATTTGGATTCGGAATATCCCGTGCCTGTGGCGATGGCCGGATCGGGCAATAGCTCTTCCGGTACAGGACGTGATTCAGACCAGTGCGTGAGCGTGCCTACCGAGGAGGTGAAGATGAATTGGGTCGGTGTCACACCGCGGGCCTGGAGGGCAAGGTCGACGAGAGCACGTGAAGAGCGCACATTAGGCTCAAATGCTGAAAGGGAGAGGTTGAAGTCGAGACGCCAAGCGTTGTGAATGGTTGTCGTCAGACAGCCGCAGATCTTTGAAGGTCAGCATCACGCGAGGGAATCAAGTTTGCAATACTCACCTCATTGGATAGCTCCGTACTTAGTCCAAGGTTCGGAGCTCCAACGTCAGTCTCAATAAGCCTGAGCTTAGGGGACTCCAAAAGCTTGACGTCCACGCCCCTGTCGGAGAACGCTTCAGACTGGCGTGCGAGAAGAGCATGGTTGGTGCTGATGCGATTGATAGCGTACACGCGTTGGATACGTTCATCGAGCAAAAGCTGCTGAAGGAGGTATGTTCCAAGGGCGCCGGTCGATCCAGTCAATAAGACAACTTCACCGGACATCGTGCGAGGACCAGGCTGCTGCAGTGGGAGATCTTTCGTATACTTGTCGATCATGGAGTACATGTCATGTGCGATCACGGAAGTGTCGTTCATTTGAGGCAGATCGTCACCCTCGGTGGAAGTGATGGCCTTGGTCAGGTACGCAACAAGGCTTTTGACAGTTGGAAACTTATAGACTAGATTGTGTGGTACTGAAGTGGCAGCGATATTTGACTTTCCGCTGGATTTAGAAGCGTGTCTGAGCGCATTGGTGATGGCCGCACGAACATAGGTTGCTTGTAAGCTACTGGACTGTCAGTTGTATCCCGTGTCAAATGAGCGTATCACTGACCTATCGCACCCTTGTTCAAATAGATCGTGAGACTCGGCAATTGACGAAGGAGGTTGTCTTTTCTGGCCGATGACAGCATTCACAACACGAGAAACAAACTCATGTATGGCACTCTCGTCCCAAGCATTAGGAGGTTTGGCCCACTCAGCCTTGGTTGGCTGTTCTGCCACAGAATACAACCCCTCTATTTCCTCTGCGAATCTGAGACAGGGTCAAGGGCACGTAACAAGAAAACCAGCTATGGCGCACAACTTCAGAGACGCATTTCTTGAGAGACTACCCTTAGGAGTCCTGAGAAAGGTTTTCTTCCTCGGATCGATAATAAGTATGAATTCCTTGAAGATCCTGGAGTGCTGCGGTGCGAGCTTGTTTGCCTTTTCTACGCTGACCCAGATGAGATTGCGAAATTTAGCGACTTCTTCCTCATTAGAGGTGTCAATCGGTTGAGCGGGCTCGATTGCAATGCCGACTTGTGTGCGCCCCCTGCCAAACGTCATACATGATCTCACGTTTGGATCTCCTCCAATGATATTCTCTACCACTGCTTCAGCATTGTGTCCGGCGGGTGGGGAAAGAACTCACCCATCGGGCCGGGGTTCGTCTTCTCCCCATTTGACATCATAATTTGATCGTCAGCACTGTTTGTTAACGGCAATGAATAACAGTACGTCTTCCGTAAGGCGCGAACTTACCGGCCGACAACTCACCACAGATTCTTACGTTTGGGATGTTGCTCCAGCAAATCGTTCGTATCAAAGGCCTTTATCTCGGGTTGATTACAGAATGCAATCGGGTGCGCATCCGAATCCTAAATATCCTCGTGAAACCAGCACGTGGTCTTGATGCAAGTGAGACGTACCAGAACAACGACCCTCACGATATTATCACCCTCAGGAATAAGATTGACGCGCATTGAAGTGTATATTTGTCCATACTAGCTTCATCGATCAATAGGGTTTTGAGGGTGGATAAAACGTGAGCGTACATTCCAGTCAGCCTGGTCGTCTTTGATGATATTGATAGGAAAGATCAAGCCAACTTCAGTCCTGTAGCGGAGTGTCAGACATTGTCCTCTCTGTTCTAAGGCGAAGAAAACATACGTGCCGTATACTATAGAGACATTGACCCCTGATTGGACGAGGCGGTCGCCGATCTCCGGCACAAGAGGACCACCACCAGCGATCTTGAGTAAGAGTAAGCTCTCGTCATTGCCAGCAGGTTGCACACTTACTACTCCCTTCAACGTGGCGAGATACTTAACAGATTCCTCGTTGTGCGACCAGGCCTGGCTCACGTTAGGCGGATCTGCCCAATTGGGACAATGATTGATGGACATACAACGCAAAAGCTGGGCACGGTAAATAAATAATCAACCTTACCACGAATACAACACTCGAGAACTTTCTCCGGTGAGGGTATGGATGGAATGCTGGACGGCTTGAACAGGACGGAAATTGTGCCGTCTGGGACCCAGTCAAGAATAATTTAGTCTCATGATGGACGTGCAAACTCACGAGCGGCAGCCGAAACAATTATCAAGAATATACCCATGCCATGGAATACGGGCAAACTCATGAGACCCCAGCGTGTTCCCATCGTCTCGAAACCACCCTGCATCATAGTCCTGCAGACGGACATCCAGAACCTGTGGTTCATCGGGATGGGCTTTGGGAAGGTGGTACTTCCTGATGAATGAAGATAAACGAGTGGGCTATACTGGTCCACATAGGAGTATTCAGGGAATGATTGCACCGGCGGAAGGTCGGGAGTTCGAACCGCATCTTGCAACGCATCGTACGGCAGTGCCGGATTAGTGCTCAAACGGGGATACAAGTCGGTATACTTCGGGATGTCGAGCAGTTAAATAGTGGGAAGCGCCTCCAATACAGTTGCGGTCGTTTCCTGTAACGCAGTGGCAGGCGTTCCTTGGGATGGGAGAGATCCGAACATATAGAGGGAGGAAGTTTTCTGGAGCAGATGCTCCAAAGCTGGGACAGAATTGCGAGTGCTCAGTGGGAATACCTACACACGAGGCATCTCATGAATAAGCATGAAATTATGGGAAGAGCCTAAACGCACCATGAAACCAGCCCTCATGATCGCCATAACAATGGTGGAATATACCAAAGAATCCGTGTTCGCCAATATGGCAATGATAACACCTGCCTTCCGCTGTTCCTCCGTCACATGCACCTGCTTTCTCAATTTGGCCGTCAATCTTAATGTAGCACGCGCGGCTGTACAAATCGAAATTAGAATATATTGGCTGCTTTATGCGAGAGGGATGCGTACCCTCGCCCCAGGTAATCGTCTCGTCAGCATCGTTACCTGTGCCTACGAGTTCGAAGAAGGGGTGGTTGTGGCTTTTCTCCAGGTGATAGTCCACAAATTGCGGAAATGGAATAGAGCCATCTAGGGGTGGGAGCACGCAGGTATTCAAAACAGCCTTGATCGTAGAGGGAGGAGATTCATCAAAGGAGTTTCCTGCCATGATGTATTGTGATCTTAGCTCAAGAGACGTTGCCAGTAACGTTTATGTGAGTTCACTATGGAATCGAAACTGTGGGTCGGGTATGGTCGACAGTGTGCAGATCTCCGGGAGGTGACAATATTTGATGACTTCGTCTTTGGCTGTTACGCGTGTTATATACAGAAGTGTGTCAATTCAATCTATCCGCATAAGCGATGACGGCAGTGAAAGACGAGCGAGAAACGCGTGGACTGGGCAGGGAGCGCATGTGCCGCTGAAAGCGTCCATTGAAAACCGACAAAGAAGATAAAAGTAATATAGGCACTGCATCGCGGAGAGACCAGCATAGCATTTGGAACGTTGGGGTACTGAATGCAGTTGGTTACTGTGCTTCCATTGGCACAGAGGGAACGTCACGATTGAGAATGGATGCCGAGTGCCTGCCTAGAGCCATTCCAAAGCCGCGGTCGGATTGAGCTCGTAAAGATGCCTTGCAGATGTCACCAACGCTAAAAAGCCCTCCGCAGCAAGTGGTCCTAAGCATATATGAAAGGGTCGACGTGCAAGTTGTGAAGTCAAGAGCGTGCTCGCGGTGAGTGGCGAAAGTCTTTGGAATTGCCGGTTGATTAAATGAGCCCGATCCTCCTTGGCCTCTGATTGGCTCGGGAGCTTCCTTCTACGTCATCGCTGACCAAAGACCGCCTGTCTTTGATATATGAATTTCAAGGTTTGAATGTAAAATTTGAATTCCAACCCGATAACCGGTCATCGGCTTATGTATTGCCCGACATTAATGTTCTCAGGTTGACTCACTCTGCGGATAGTCGGTCTTTCAGACAATCTCGGGCCGCTGAGTTCCTTTCAGACGTTCGGTTCCTTTTGTTGACCATACATAACCGTGCACATGTACGCACAGATGGCTGTGATTGTGCGTATAAAACTCATGCCTTCATTAAGGGATCGGTCGGACAATCCCACAACAACTCCCACTATCCACCTGCGTACTTACACTTCTCAGAAGGCCGTGTGCACGGTTTCATCGTCCACATAAGGTGCTGTATTCTTCAGCAACTCCCTCGCCTCCCTTGCAGGTCTCGAGATTGCCGGCGTGTCCATGTTGATGCTGACGATCACTTTTCGAACCACACCTGGTACAATGTTGTAGGTGTAGAAGGCGTCTGGTACGGTTTCTAGGAAAGAGACGATGGACAAGCTGGCCATCGCGCTCGGAGGGGTCTGGGGGGTGAGTTGTGCCCTGTTTGAGTGATAAGTAATCTGCTAGGAGGAGAAGACAAGACATCCATACTCAGCAAGGGATCGGGTAAGACTCTCATCATGCAGCGCCAATGCCGCAAATAGATCAGCGATCGCGCTGTTATATGATTCTGTCACGGGCTCTGCAAATGTATCGGACACCAGCTCGAGCAGCGACGAGCGGGCCACTTCGCCAACTGACTTCCCAGCACCCTTGACCACGGCCGCTAATGCGACAGCCATGCTTGAGCGAATTTCTGGCTCCCCACTTCGGGCACCAGTCATGAGCTCTGTGACAACGGGATCCACCCTCGTTTGGAGCGCCATCAGAACACCAAGTGCGACTGCTGCCCGATTCCGCACGGACAAGCTGGCCGGGTCGGAGGCGGATTTGATGAATGTCCTTTGCAGCTGTGGGAAGAAGGGCTTGACGAATGTTGGGATGGTTGTGAGCATGATGGTGAGGGAGGAAAGGATTGCGGATTTGACTTGAGGAGGGAATGTTGTTGCTTGCGTGATGACACGGATAAGAGGACCTGTGAGCTGAACAACATAAGGCTTGATGGCAGGCTCGGAGGCACGCTCGACAATATCGCCAATAGCGTAGGCGGCTTGTTCCTCTATGAAAGCACGTTAGTGTCGAACATGCTGACCGATATATGCGCGTACTCTGCTCGTTTGTGCCGCCTGTGAGGCCAGTCAGGATAATTGGGACAAGAGGAGCGATGCCCTTCGTGTTGGTGAAACCAGGCACATGGCGACCAGGTGCCCCTAACGACTCGAGAGTTCGACGCATTGGCACAACCATGCTCTCCAGTTCGTCCTTGTCTGTCGTTTTCACTAGTGTGTCAAGGGAAATCGCGGCTGAATCTACCACTGATTGTTCCCGATCATCAAGCATTGTCACCAATTGGCGCTGTAGAAGTAATCAGCCGATTCGGCGAGGGGTCAGGAAGGCTAAAGCTTACGATCCAGTCAACCCGATAGTCCGAGATCTCCAACTGCGCCACCTGACAGAATCTAGCGAAGAGTTTCGCAGCACTAGCACGCCGCGCGCTCGATTCGTTCTTTGCCCATCCAAGCAAGATCATCATGCAAGTGTTCAAACCTTCAGGATCAACAATGGCGCCGAGTAATGCTTCAACAGCCTGTTGAATGTCGATCACGATCTCTTCATCGTTTTCCGTCTCTAACGCCTTCACTAGGGTGCCCAGGATCTGATTAAGACGTCTGCTCAAAGCGCGACCTGCTACTGAGACCAATGACTTCAGCGCACGAGCATTGAAGGAAGTGATGGGTGTTGCCAACAAGGTGGGCAATAACGCGGGGAGCACGGTTGCCGCACGGACAGCCATCACTTCCTTAAGAGCCTGCAATGCCGTTTGAGCGCTTTCACCTGGTTGACGAAGAGCATGAAGGAGAGTCGGTATTGTCTGATCGATAGCTTTAGGACCGATGCGTTCCTGCATAACATCAAACGCTTGTGCTGCAGCAGCACGAACAGTAGGTGACTCGTCAACCAACGAGTCACGCACTGCTGCAATAATTCCCTCTTCGTGACTCTCACGTTGAGTGTCGGTGGTGTTATTCCTCGAAAGAACCTCAGTCGCCTGGGGGTGGAAGCGAGTGATACAGCGCTCACATGATTTCACATAAGGCCAGACAGACACCCTCGCGAGTTCTTCGGTTCTCGGACCCAGAGCCAGCCTTCAGAATAGGAATGATTGCGCCGAGAATCTTCTCCCCCAGCTTTCGGCACAATTCACCCATTGTCCGAGCAGCGGTCTAGATAGTAGCAGTCAGAATCACCGAATCCACATCGGTTGTAACGGTACCTCGCGCTGCTCTCCTCCTTCGCTTGCTAAGAGTGTGATTTCCAGATTAATAAGGGCAGGAAGGATATCTCTGACTGCAACGTATCAGCAACTCAAGTTTCAACGTCGAGGTGTGCCATCTCACCAGTTCTTGGTGTGTTTTGAACGAGAGCTTTCCAGATATGGACTGATGCCTGGCGAACAACAGCAACAGCGTCTTGACGCACAATGTACAACGCAGCCAGCACGCGATCTCTGCGTTCTTTGCCCAATACTGTGACGAGAACTTTTCTGGAAGACTCCCCACCGACGTCTTCTTCACCGTCCTCGGCATCCTCCTCAATCTCATTTTTCCCACTGATACCCGAAATTTTGAACAACAACTCGCCAACAAGAGTGATGGATGATTGCTGGCGCAATATAAGCGTCGGAGGAGAGTATGACACTTGTACTTACCCTGATGCGCCAGCCAGGATCGAACATACCGTTCTCGAGCTCAGGAAGCAGGAGGTCAATAGCAGTCTTGGAGTAGTTGCCAATGATAATACGGCCAGCTCTCATGGACACTTCTCGGACAGTCTCCCCGTCGTCAGCCAAACCATCAAGGACGGGGGGAATAATTCTCGGGATGTGCGGTGCAAAGCGTGTTCCGAAGGTAGCAGGCAAGTACACGAGCAAAGACATGAAGCCTTCTCGAATATAAGGACGAGTGCTGCGGGCATTGACCAATATATCAGGAAGAAGCGCTTCCATGCGCTCCATGCCCAATCCAGAAAGCACTTCACTGAGGCCTTGAGCGGCGCCCTGCCTGTCTACACCGGAGGTGTCCGTCTTCAGGGTTTGCAGCAGGCCTGGCATGAGATCTGGGAACTTGTCCTCACCCAAACGTTCAACCAGGGTGCCTAGCGCTTTGGCGGCTGTAGCTCGAGCTTCTGGTACAGGATCTGAAAAAAATGAGCGTCGCTGACTGATGGTACTGAGAATGAGATGCTCTCACCAACGAGAACAATGCGAACAAGCGGGATCAGCTTGTCAAGATACGGCACGAAGTCCTTTGAATCAGTCAGTGATGCAAGATTCCCAACAATCTGCGCTGATCTCCGCTTTGTATCGGCCCCTCGTTCTCGAAGCCCACGCTCAACTATAGGAACAACCTACAGAGGATAAGTGCATATATTACTAAGCCGTCCAAAGAACATACCAAAGCGA
The DNA here is from genome assembly GCF_000292625.1 of Dacryopinax primogenitus. Taxonomy (NCBI): domain Eukaryota; kingdom Fungi; phylum Basidiomycota; class Dacrymycetes; order Dacrymycetales; family Dacrymycetaceae; genus Dacryopinax; species Dacryopinax primogenitus. Next base: position 201,075 of record NW_024467222.1, on the reverse strand, counting down.
GGGATGGAGAATCTATATAATGTGCGAAGGAGGTGTCCAGTAGTGCGCGCAAAGCAGAAGGAGTTTTAGTGGCGGGATCCACAAGCGCCTTTAGCAGAACAGGCACGAGATTGCGAATCTCGGGATTGTTAATCACTTCACCGAATCGCTTCAGACTCTGATTTGCAGCCGCACGAACTTGGGTATGAGAGTCGGTCAAAACTCCAGTCAAACGCGGTATGACGGTAGGGAGGGACAATGAAAGCTCCTTTGGTGCGCAGTAAGCCATAGAACCTAACATCTCGATGGAACCTCGTTTCGTCCGCCATTGCTTCTCCTCTAACCCGCTTAAAAGATCCGGCAAGATAACTTTCACACCATAACCGGAGATCCGTGACATGATAACACGGGTCGCATCTTGTGTGGCTTCTCGCACATCCGGTTGCGAATCACCAAAGGCGGAAAGGAGTAGAGTTAAATCTTGAATGATATAGGGCTCAAAGGTGCGCCCAAGAGTTGCAGACAGGGTCTCGAACGCGAACAAAGCACCCTGTCGACTTTCGAAGCGTTTTTTATCCTCCATGAAGTCACGAAGACGTTCCATGACGTTGAACTCTTTGATGCCGGCGAGCCCTCTTCCCTTCATCACACCTGCCAGTCCATAAGCGGCTCCACGACGCTCAGCATACTTCGGAGCATTGACAAGCTCTTCCATTAGGCGGTCGACCAACTTCGTCACGTCGACGGTCGTACCCTTGACGAGAGGTGGCAAGCATTCCGCCACGGCTGACTGCACGACTTCCGAGGGCGTCTTGAGGGCAGCAATCAACCTGTCAACTATTTTTGGGATACGATCATCCGAAAGAGCAAGATGGCGAGCCACACGACCAATGAGAATGACAACAGCTTCTTTGATCCAGTCCTGAGTCTCAGAACCTTTCCCTTTCTTCCCGAGATATAACTCGAACATCGAGACCAGTTCAGAGAGCTTGGCATTGCCGTGCAGATCAATGACTGTGGTCGCTGCGCTCAACATGGCTGACCGAACATCTGAGCGTCTGTCACCCAGTGCTTCTTGATTCAGCAAAAAGTCGAAGAACGGCACAAGCTGTTCTGCTGTGAAGGATTCTGCGAGTTGCTCGAAAGAAAGCGCAATTGCCACTCGAACAGGCCACGGGTCTGGGCGATCAAGCGAATCCGGAATAACCATGCCCTGCAGATCGATTAGCTTATATCGGGGTCTCATTTATGGAGCTGGTACTGACGTAAGCATCGTATTCTGGAGTGAGAATCTTCGCCTGGAAGAGCGCTGGCATCAGATAAATACGAAGTGAATAATGGCGACACTCGCCTTCTCAAGGTAAAGGGCTTGCAGGTCTCTGAGCAACTCTGGGACTCGGTCGGGGAAAGTGCTTGCTGCTTCCGCTATGGCGCTCGCACAACTGGTTCGAACATAGACGTTCGAATGCTCTGTACAACGTTCAAGATTGAACTGTCTCACAAGAGGGAGACATACCTAGGAAGGGCACGAGTTGTGGAGCAAAGTCGTCAGAAACGTCCAAGCCATTGTCCTCCCAAACACGAAAAGCGAGCCGGGCATTTTGTTCGTCATCATCGTGGCATGCTATCCATAACTCGGGGGAGAAGTCCATTTCAGTCAAATCCACGGGCTAGAAAGTGAATTAGTTAGATATGCAATGAAAGTACTTAGAACGCACTTGTAAAGCCTGCAAACATGCATTTCGCACGTACTGTTCTTGATACAACGTTCCTTGGACCAGGGATCTGATCTCTCCAGGGGATGCATTGTCTTTCATACTCTCCGCTATTCCTACCAAAGCTGTCGATGCTGTTTGAAGGAGTTTTGAGTATCCCGCAATCAATTTCAGCAGTGATGATATGATGTCCAAACGTGGATACAGCGGCTCGGAGACTGAGACCTAGTTAGCTTGAATGTCGGGTCCGGGTATAAGGAATTCACGTACAAGCGCTGCAGTGGAAACGCATGAGATCTAAGCACAGCGCAAGCTGTTCTAATTGGGATTCGGCGTCCTCGGCATTCAGAGGAATACCACCGATGGAGACGAGCTGTGTTAGGAGAGGGGTGATGTACATGAAAGAAGTCGGATCAAATGGACTCTGCTCAGCAAGACTGCGAAGTCGATACAGGACGCGAGTGACGACATCTGCGAACAGTCAGTTGCAGTATCCACGTCTGATAGTGGCGTACATACAGGTTACAGATTCGGCTTCGAGATGGGGAGGAACTACCGCAAGGTTGTACGCACGGAGCGTGGAAATACCGATCCAGCGACGAGTCTCACTAATCCGAGGAGAAACGCATTTGCTTAACTCCTGTTTGGGTTGAGCCTAGTCCAAAGGGATACAAGTTAACACGAACTAGATAAGTGTCGAAGGCAGCTGATCCTGCTAATGCGGAGCCATGAGAAAGTACGCCAGCTAGAAGCAGGTTGACGACAGAATACAGCTGCTGGTGGAACGTCTCGTTGTCTCCCTGAACCAAACTTCGCACCAATGCCAAGCCGCGTTCAGCTTGTCGTTGTAGGCGGTTGATACTGTTCCTAATCTCAGATTCTTTCGCCAGCTGAGCATCAACCAGCGCTTGGTCCTGCTTCGAAAGCGTGACAGTCTTCCCTGCTTTCTTGGCAGCAACCGACTGGCGCAATTCCTGTTCCCACTTCTCGATCGCGTAATCCTTTCGGTTCTTGTCAGCGACAACAGGTTTCTTAGCCGCGAGGACGTCAACGAAGAGTGCCCCTTCTGGGGTCGCCCAGATAGCGAGATCATTAGTGGTGAGGCGCTTGAACAGTTCTGGCGTGAGATCGGCCTGTATCCTGTCCAGGATGCTCAGCGTTGCCGTCTCGCCAGCGACAAACGCAGCAGTGGTAGCCGCGCGTGCAGCAGCGTCTCTGAACGCTTTCTGTTTCTCAGGCTGAGTACTGGGTGCGTATCGACGCCAAGGCAGGTCACGCACCTCCGGACCAATCAACGCCTCATCGATGAGCTCCTGGACACGTTGCAGTCGGTCGATAACGACTACGTTCGGATCCAGTCTAGCCTTCTGCACCATCTCGATCCAACTGATTTGGGCCGCAGACACTAGCACGGTCGCATCAGCACACCAGCGAAAACATGGGGAACAAACCGTACCCGGATCCAGGTAGTGCGAAAGCACAATCCATTCCGTAAGGATATCAATACGCGTCTCCTCGACAGTATGCTGGGCAAAAGTCGACGCTGCGTCTAACAGCTCCGAGAGCCTTTCCACGGGGGACGTGACTTTCGCCGCCTCGTCATCAGCTTTCACGACTGTTGGTTTTGCCGAATGCAGGACAAGATACGGCCTTACCGCGTCCCGCAGCATCGCGTTAGTGACAATAGGATGCCTCGCGGTGCACGCCTTGACCATGGCTACCGTTTCCCTCCGCATCTCGAAATGCGTGCTGTCCAGGCCAAGGTAAACGAATATCGCCCCAAGGGCGACGCGCACAGGCTCGTTCTTTCTCAGCTCGGCAGAGTGCGCATGCAGCAGCGCCGCCGCGGCTCGCAAAAGCCAGAGCTCGTCTTCCGCGGTGGTGGCGCGCTTGTACACGCGATCCCAGAGGAAGAAGCTCGGTTTCGCCCCTACAGAGAGGACGGATTTCATCACTGCGTTCTTCTGGAGGGCGGAGAGTGGTTTAGACCCGTGCCTGCTCAGAGGGCCAGAGATGAGGGCAATGGCGACGTACCCCTCCAGCGGGCCGGCAGCGCTGTTCAGCGGGTTGGTACTGACGGCTTTGAGTGCGCCTTCTAGCCCGCTAGCAACCTCGGCAGCGAGAGCCTCGGCAGCTTTCGTAGGCTCAGCCTGGCCTTCTTCCGTGTCCGGGAGGTAGAGCGCTGCGCCTAAGACACGCACTGCCGCTCGCCGGAGAGCGACTTTCTGTGCGCTCAGCTCTTTGGAAAGGGCCTTGGCTTGGTCTGGGAGGAGAGGGATATCCTGAGAGATGCAGAACCGGAGATGGGCGGCAAGGGCCTGGGAGAGCGCGGAGAGGGCAGGCTCGTTTACTTCTTTCGAGAAGAGGGGGATGAGGGTCTGCACTGCGCTCGGAGACCTAGACACAGAGGGAGGGAGAGCGAGCACCATCTGGTACAACGTTTGCCTGTGTTCGGGCGAAGCGGTCTTCCCCCCGCTCAGAGCGGCTAGCACGTCTTTCCCCGCTTGCGCCTGGAGCTGGGGCTCGTTCGCCAACAGAGCAGAGAAGAGTGCAAGCGCACCCGTGCGGGTAGCGGGATTGGTTGCTTTGGCATGATTGAGCGTCGCGCTGAGCATGCTTGCTAGGGCGGGCAGTGGGGAGGGGTAGGCAGCGACGATGTCTGAGAGGATTTTGAGCGATACTTCTGGAGTGCGGAGGAAGGCCTTGGTCGTTGCTGGCATGAGGGTGTCGTCCCAGTCTTGTGGTGTCACTAACAGGCCGAGAAAGTCTTTTACTGCTGGGATGGTGTGAAGGGGTAGAGGGGTGCGAGAGAGGATGAGCCCTTCGCAGATGAGCTTGAGGACGATGGGTTTGAGCGAAGCGAGGTACTGTTCGCCTACGGGGTGTAGCTTGCCCTTGAGTCGGAGGGAGACGTCCACTGCTACCCCTACGAGGGGAGTGACCACTTCTGCCTGCACAGCAGGAGCAGAGCCCGAAGCGAGTTGGGCAAGCGTCTCCACCAGAACGGGAATAGCGGTGTGCGCCTTTCTCACGGAGCGGCGCGTGCTTGTCAACGCACTGTATTGCACCCCATGCCGGCCTTCGCATCGCAGCACAGAGTCGAACGCCCTTGCCAGAGTGCCTACAAGTGTCTTCCATTCCGCGCTCGCCTGGAAGTCCCCTGACGGCGCGAGGACTTCGTATGCCGTTAACGACCAGCTGAGAAGGACGAAGCGGTTGGAGATCGCTGTGCTCGGAGTGGGGCGGCAGACAGTGTCGACCTCCTTCGAAAGCCATGCGAGGATCTTAGGCGTCACTTGCGCTGCTGATGGGGAGGAGAGCAGGGCGCAGAGGACTTGGAGCACAGCGGAACGCGACGGACGGTCGGAGTATCGTGGGTATGTAAGGGTGAGGAGGAGGAATATCGCCAATAGTTGGGGTGGCTCTAAGCCTATTCATGGATCAGGGCAGGGAGAAGATGTATGCAAATATACTCACCGCCTTTCTCGACAGCATACAGCAGCTTGTCCTGGATGAACCCTGTCCTCGCCTTCGTCTGCCCACTTGTGATGCGCCCTCTGGCAAACCGTAGAAAGTCCTCAAACGTCTTAAGCTCCTCTTGCGAGTCGTCGTCCTCCCCAGTGCTGGAGACAGACGCAAGCCAGGTGGCCACCCTCTGCTGGGGCTTTTCCTGCGCCATCTATACCCAATGCCAGAAGAGATAGGGGCTTGAGGTATACAGCGCCTGTCTGTGATATGTGATATGTGATCGTGTAGTGTCGTGCGCCGATTAATGTCCCAAAAATTGAACGACTCACTGAGCGTCAGACCAGAACAGCAGCAAGGGTGGATGGACGGGGTGGCAGTGCTGCTTCTTCTGGCAGTGAGGACGCGTCGAGAGACGGTGAGCACGCGTTCTGTGCCGTTGCTTATCACTACTCTACACCTTGCTAATCGTTGCTTATACCCTCTGAAGATGTCCTCCCCTCAACCAGTAGCGCATATAACGTTCAAACGCGCTCGCAAGTCAGGCAACTATCTCATCGGTGAGCCCTTCCCGTTCTAGCTCTCATACCCCTCACATTCCATATTCCTAGACAAATCCTACCCCGTCATATCACCCTACCGCGTCTCCCCCTCCCGGTCCCGCAGAAGGCACAGCAGCGTAATAGTTGACAGCAACAACAGGGAAATACCGAACCTTGATTCTCTCCTACTTACGGACTCCTCGAGGGCGCAGAGTCGCGCTAGGAGTGTGAGGCCGAGGCAGTCTGTGCGGCCTGTACCGACAGAGGATAGGCAGGAAGAGGGGCACGTTGCAGTGCCAGAAACAGAGACAGCGAGCGCCCTATCTCCGCCGGTGTCCAGCATTCCTGCTGTACCACAAAGAGCAACAGAAGCCACGACATTCCCGACCCCTGTAATTCCTCCCTCAACGCCATTCCCAGCCCCACCAAAGTTCAACACAGCGCAGGAACTGATCACCGCTCTCTCCTTCACCAAACCAGACGACCTACCCTCACAGCGCCTCTTAACTGGTGCGTCCCCATCCTTCCCTCCCTCAACGCTCTAACTCTGGGCAGAACGGATCCTCTTCTCCTCTCCCTCCCTCCCTTTGCTCCCCCCCATCCCGCTTCTTACACATACGATCACCCGCCTCCTCACGCCATCCCCCCTTCCCCTCCTGCCCCAGCTACTGCAGCTCCTTTCCCAGCTTGAACTGCATCGCCAACTGCTCTCCTCCCAAGGCACAGCCGCACTCTCTATTCACGCAGCGACAAAAGGCCCGGGGAAGTTGGGACGGGAAGCAAGACGCCGTCTTAGAGAAGTAGCAGGTGAGAAAGTAGGCGAAGCACAAAGAAGAAAATGGTGGGTCCTAACGCTCCATTTGCGAAAAACCGTGTGTCCCTTCCCCTTCCTACTCCGTCCCTTTCCTAAACTAACAACAACCAGTACATCCGCGAACAACTCACGCTCAACCCCTTCGTTCCCCCTGACACGCTCCTCACTCCCGTCTTCCCCTCCACTCCCAGCCTCAGCACCGTCCATCTCTCCCCACTCGAAGCCTCCGAACTCTCCGCCCTCAAGCTCAAATGCTCTGAGCAGATCTCCGCCGTCTCCCTCTGGGCACGACACTTTACCGGCACGCCCGCCCAAGCACAGGCATCATTCGACATACGCTGGCCTATGAGCCCAGACTGGAAGACGACGGTAGACGTCGTCAGGGGGTATTGTAAGGACGTGCAAGAGCTTGAGGGGGTGCTGACGTGCTTGTTTGGCGACGAGGAAGAGATCAAGTTCGAACCCCTGGAAGTGAGCCAGCTGGTGAGGCCGCCTAAGCTTGAACCGGCGAGTCCTGCCCAGCCGCTGCTTGCTGTTTTCCGATGAACCGGGGGGTGTTGTATAATACTTAGGGATGGGACGCGAGACATGCAATTGTAATATACTCACACCTTGTCCATATAATTTGATCACAATGAGTCATGCGGAGGAGATGGGGAACGTCATGCAATCGTAATATCTACCTGTTGCCGTTAGATCAGAGCACAATCCCACTACACTTCTTTCCCATCATTTCCCAGTCCATTTCCCACCCTTAACTCCCCATCCCCATCCGTATGTTTCTCCCCCACCCTTCCCCACCCCTCCCCGTCCCGCACCAACATCCCCTCCTTCCCCTTCTTCCGTCTCTCTCTCGCCTCCCCCCTCTTCTCCCCTCTCTCCCTCTTAGCCCGAGCCATATCTCTCGGCCCCGTCGTCCTCAACATCTTCACCTCCACCGGTCTATACCCTCCCCCCGGGGGCGGCACAAGCCAAGGAGCCGTCAACACCCCTACACCCATTTCCTCTAACCCCTCGATCAGTGGTTCCAGTCCTGGAGTGTCGGACTGCGTTCAGTTAGCGCACTCGGAGAAGGAGGGGGGTGGAGGGGGCGTACGGTAAACGACACGACTGCTGCTCGCTTGAGTCCCACAGCAGCAGCAAGGGCCGTCTCGGAGCGCTTGTGTAGTTGGACGAGGTACACGCCCTGTTGGGAGGAAGGGGGAAGGAGGGAGTTGTATGCTGCTACGAGGAGAGGGAGGTGCGCGACCAGGAGAGGCGGGAGGAGATCTTGTTTGCAGACGAGGATTAGACGGGGGGTTGGGGGTGAGGAAGTAGGAGGGAGGGCCGAGGAAGTAGAGGGAAGGGTGGTGGTAGTCGTGGTAGTGGTAGTGGTAGTGGTAGTGGTAGAGGGAGTTGGAGAAGGGTAGAGCTGTGCGCGGAGAGAGAGTGTTGCCGCTTCTAGCTGACGGGTGACTTCATTTATCCCAATAGTAAGATGTTTCAGCAGTGGCGGGGGAGGGACTGCTTCTCGTGCATCTCGTATAGGCTGACTTGTGAGTGGGGGTTGAGCTTCAGTGGGTGGGACTTCGACCAGGAGAGTGGGGTTGTCAGTCACTGTAGGCTCAGGTGGCTCCAGCCGCTGTTGCTTTGTTGGAGGTTCCTCCTGAGCATCGGTCTCCTGCAGTTTCCGTTTCGCTCCTTGGATGACATCCTCCCCAACCGCTCCGGCATCTTTGGCCTCTCCAGACTTTCGAGCGACAGGAATCTTGCCCTTATCCGTAGGAAGAGCCGGCTTCCGCCTCTTTTTCTGCTTAGACCCACTCTTACTGCGCCGATCTAGGTGGTAAGACGCGACCTCTCCCAACATCTCACACGCCTTCTCTAGAATCTTAGTCTGCAACACAGCCGGTATCGGCGGCCTGAGTGTCGTCAGCTCCTCTTCCCTCCAACGCACACGAAGCGCACCATTGAAGTTGCAGCGGGTTATGCAACGTGCTCTTGAACACGACTCTCCTGTCCGGCCCGTCTACGGGTCGTCGAGCCGCTGGCTTGGCCTTTGGAGTCGCGCGGTTAGTGAACCCGCCATGAGAGCGCGCAGCCTTGGACGCAGACATATGTGTTCACACGCGTAAGAGACAGGAAAACAAAGCGCTCGGAGGTTTGGTCGCCCTTTTTGGGTGGCGGCCTAAATCGGTTATTAACCACGTGGTAGTATATCCGATGTGATCGAAAACACCATCAACCTCCGAGACGTTCCCCGCGTGGTCATCCTCCTGTTTTCACTCTGTACATGTGCAGCAAACTGTTATTTGCACTTGTATGGAAAGCCGATAGTGCGAGGTTCGATTTTATGGGCATTGCCTCCGTTTTCGCACAGCCTTGTGTCGGACCCCAGTTTGTAGTAAAAAATAGGGATGATAATTATGTAAAGTTATGTAAGAGCACCTAACCCGAAGTGACCCTAACCTGAATAGCGCATAAACCTTAACCTGAAAATGATATAACCTTAAATAATAAAAACATTAATAGTCATAGTCATAGTCATAGTCATAGTCATAGTAATACTCAATACTACTTCAGTCTTGTAATAATGTCAGTATTACTGTACCTGCATGATCATATGTGATTTGCTTCTGACTTAGGGTCCGAAGCAGAAGCAAACAAAGATGGTTCCATTAGGGTATTGGCCTGCAGCAGGCCAATTCATGCCACTTTACTTGCACTGGTGAACAACCCCACCTTCAGTGAGGTGTGTCAGGCTGGTATTCCCAAGCATATTTGGACCCTTGGAGACCATTGTGTGGCACTATGGACCCTCACAATGTAGACAATGGACCCCTGCAACAAGCCTTGACTCTCCAAATATTCGGCATGATGACTACGGGTTTCCCTCACAACAGGATTGACCCACCTGGAGATTCAGCATGCCAACATCTGCCTTGGTGAGGTATCCAGATATGATATTAGTATTGAACACAGCCTAGAGTAGTTAGTATAAGTAGTTTCCAGAAACTCCTGTACTTAGCTTATTCTGCCCCTTTTCTGTTAGCATTATACAGACCCAATTATTGTGCACAGGCAGACTTGACTTAGCATATCCGACTTGACTTATTGTGACTGACTGGACTGAGACCGACTTCCAATTTACTGACCAACTTCCGTACCCATGACTTTACCAACTTTTCCCCCTCTTTCCCCTGTGAGTTCTTGCACACCTCCCATCAGGCCAATATATTCAGACACCTGATATTTCGGACACCTCTTGGGTTGGATCAGTGACTAGTTATCTGTCTCTCTGTATTGTGTCTGGTGACAGGGGTTGAGCAATCTCACCCTCTTGCCCACCCATACTGGTGCATTGCACATGCGCTCAAGGTCTTGCCTGTTCAGTCATACAGTCATCGCTAGCACCTAGACTGTGTCACCCTCACAGAAAGTGTAGCAAGAGTTGTGGAGTCAAGGCAAGTTTATGAGGGCAGGGTGTTTAGGTGTGTGTAGAAGGGGGTCCAAGATGATTGTTAGGGTTCAACCTCTATGAACTCCTATTCAGGCCCAAATGCCACCAGTTTGACACACTCAACCCCTCATTTCCAGGCTATCAGTGATTGTTCACCTTTTGCAAGGACTGAACACTCAAGTTGCATATTTGTGCAAGACTCAGTCATGTCAACTGGAGTTTCAACCCCTTCATCAAGTTGCTAGGACACCCAAAAGACTTTGGGGCCTAAGGCATAGGGGGTCAGAGCTTGAATACCTTTTGGGCCAGCCTATCAATCATGTTTGACTATTTGTAGGCCTTGGTCATGGGCCTCAGCAAGGCTTTTGGCAGGTTGAAGACAAGTAGCCACCTTTCGGCAGTTTTGGCTACTGTCAGGGCACCAGCTCATTGCTTGGTCAAGAGACATGACTAAGCCTTTATGACATGGAAGTAGCTGGTATGCCTTGGCATGTGCTGGAACCTGCTGGAAGGATTGGATGGTCAGGTGACCTGCTGTGCATGGCTGTGCATGACCTCATATGACCTCATCCTTGGTCATATGACCTGATCACCTGACTAGG